>NW_007067407.1:184884-185203 GCF_000164805.1 Carlito syrichta | reverse complement strand
AAGGATTGCCTGAGCCCAGCAGGTCAAGGCTGCAGTGGCCATGAGTATGCCACTGCACTCTAGCCTGGGCAACAGAGTGAGACTCCAACTCAAAAAGAAAAAGATCAAAATTTAAATAAAACCTACATATTATGATGATATATCATAAAGTTACTCTTAACCTTAACCTAGGGCTTAGTTTTCTCTTCATAATTTATTTGGTGAGCCAACTATGTTGTTTTGCCCTGTACAAGCACATAAAATTTATCATTACAAACTTTTTTTTTTTTGGAGTTGGAGTTGGAGTCTCACTGTCGTCCAGACTGGAGTGCAGTGGCCG
>NW_007067407.1:169889-184673 GCF_000164805.1 Carlito syrichta | reverse complement strand
TGGGCTCAGGCAATCCACTCACCTCAGCCTCCCAAAGGCGCAGGATTACAGGCTGAGCCACCGGGCCCGGCTCATTACAAACTCTTTAAAGGCACATTATACAGCTTTATTTTAGAAAATGTCTTTGATTTTTCCCCAAATATGAAGGAAACAGCTTGGCATTGCAGTGCAATTTTGCAGTAGTCCACTGATGAATGCTGCCTCACTGCTATCCTTGTAGATAAGCTACAGTCCATGTGGGACAGGATGCTTTTTTTTTTTTTGAGTCAGGGTCACCCAGGCTGGAATGCAGTGGTGTGGTCATGGCTTACTGCAGCCTCAGTCCTCGGACCAGGTGATCCTAACACCTTAGCCTCTTGAGTAGCTGGGACAATAGGCAAGTGCTCCCACAGCTGGCTAATTCTTTAATTTTTCATAGAGACGAGGTCTTGCTACGTTGCCTAGGCGGGGCTTGAACTCCTGGGCTCAAGCAGTTCTCCTGCTTTGCCCTCCCAAAGTGCTGGAATGATAAGCATAAGCCACTGCACCTGGCCGGGATACATTTTAATGTGTTAAATACAATGTGGGGTAGCCAGGACAGATGCTAGCCCAGAGAACGCCTTTGAGGAGCTGGAAAAGGAGCTTCTTTCTCAGATACTTGGGCAGAAATGTTATAAAAAATGTCCATTTCCACGAGGTGTGTGGCGTGAATGATATCCCCTAACACACGATACTGATACTATGTACGATACAGCACATTAAAGTGAATGAGGCACTCCTGGGGGGGCTTGCAAAGGAGGGGCAAGGTCTCTAAGGGTTCCTGGGTTCCGTGGGTGGGGGCCTGGGTGTGAGGAGTGGTCTGACCTCTGCCATTCTCCTCCTGACAGGAGATCAAGAGCAACAAGACAGTTCTGCACTTGGCCGTGCAGGCTGCCAATCCTACCCTGGTTCAGCTGCTGCTGGAGCTGCCACGGGGAGACCAGCGGGCCTTTGTCAACATGAAAGTGAGTCCTGGGCTGGGATGTTCAGGTTGTGTGAGATGTGGTAGAGAGGGGGCAGTGGGAGGGACGTTGGGGGTTCTGTGGACACGGAGGGGACAATGTGTGGGGTCTGAAGGGAACTGTGTAGAAGGTAGATGTAGATTGCCAGGGAATGTGTGCGACATGAACACAGGGACGTGTGCAGTGTGGCTGTGGCAGAATCAGAAGCACAGTTTTCAGGACCTAGGCCAGCCGAGTCTGGGTCCTGAGCAGCCCTTCCTTTCCTACCCCAGGCCCATGGCAACACAGCCCTTCACATGGCGGCTGCCCTGCCCCCTGGGCCAGCCCAGGAGGCCATCGTGCGGCACCTGTTGGCAGCTGGGGCGGACCCAACACTGCGCAACCTGGAGAATGAGCAGCCTGTCCACCTGCTGCGGCCCGGGCCGGGCCCTGAAGGGGTGAGCACTGAGCCTGACTGCAGAATGGCCTCTGAGCTAACAGGGTGGCCCCATACCCAATCCTGCCCCCCACCCCCGTTCCAGCTTCAGAGGGTGACTTCTGACCCTGGAAGATGACCGCAACCCTTATCCGATCCTGACTTCAAACTGAGACCTCTGACCTCCGTGTTTGATCCCTTGCCCCAGAGTGGGGACTCCTCTCACCTCTGTCCCTGCCCTGACCTCAAAGTTGACCTGTCCTCCCAGCCTTGAATCTTGACTTTAGGGTGTGACCTTTGATCCCCAAGTGTGACCTCTGATCCTCTGCCCCAACCTTGGGTCCTGACCTCAACTGTGACTTCTGACCCCTCGCCTCTCCCCCTCAACCCCCCCTCAGTGCTGACCCCAAGGTGGGAACCTTCAACCAGCAGTACCTTTCCCTTCATCCCAGTTCTGGTTCCTGACCCTTTCTCAGTTTGTGAACCCAGACCTTGACCTCAGTCCACATCTTGACCCTGGATTTCTGACCTTCAAATCCAGCTGACCCCACTCAGTCTCTCCTGTCTAACCCCTGCCTCCACACGGTGTGCCTTCTCCCCTCTCCTTCCAACCCCCTAAACTCCTCACTCTGTGTTGCCTTGTCCACAGCTCCGGCAGCTGTTGAAGAGGAGCCGTGTGGCGCCCCCAGGCCTGTCCTCTTAGGACTCAAACCCAGAACCTGGACTGATTTTCCAGTCCCCACCGTCCTGTGGGACAGCCAGCGTATGCGAATGTTGCAAATCCATGATAATGTATGGAATGCCCTGCCATTGGGGTCTTACATTAAAACCCCAAAATGGCTGCCGGGGGGTGAGCAGTCCCCAATATTTGGGATGATGTGATATCCCTCCCCCACCCACAAGGAGCCCTCTTGATGATTTCTGTGAAATCGAGGCTCCTTGATTGTTTCTGTGAAACACCCCAGGCCCCTAACCCTTTCCTTACTGGGATTTTTCAGGGTTCTTTCCCCTAACTCAGCTCTTCCTACCCAGAGACCCAGATGAAATCCCCCTACATGGTACTTGGCCATCCCAGTAGGGCTCCTAAGATGGTCCCCTAGCTCTCCCCAAGATCCACACCCTTTGGGTCCTAACCCCTGGGATATAGTAAGGACCCTCTTAGATTAGAGTTCCTTAGGCCCTACTGCCTTCTGATTCAGAACTCAACTGGGCCCTGTTTTAGACCTCAGCATTCCCAGTGAGTCCTCCCTAATCTGAGCATCTCTGAAACTCCACATTAAACTCAATTTGGGCTAGAACTGTCGTCTGATCTCTGGGGGCATGGGTGCAGGGGAGTGGCTGTGATACCCTGCTGAGGGGTCAAGTTGGGATCATTCCTGGATGGGGCATGTAGTGGCCACTGTGCTTGCCAAGTTTGTATCCCAGAACCCTCACCCTACCGACACGTGGGGGCCTACCTGCCAATGCCAGCCCCTGAATCTTTGCCTTTGGGCATTCTCAGACCACTGGGGCTGCTCCGTCCTGTGTATGGGCATGGCAAGCCCTGAAGCTAGGGAGCTCATGCCCACTTCCCACTCCAGCAACTGGCAGCCAGTGACTGATAAAAGATGGAATGTACGCACTCCAGGTGCCTCACCTCTGTTGGGGAAACTCGGAAGTGCATGTTCTACACAGGCTCCCAGAGGTCCCCAACAGGAGGAAACTGCAGTTACCCTCAGTAGTTCAGGCTTAATAAAACACCCTTTATTGCTGCTTTCTTTTTGTGTCTCTTCCCTCCTCCCACCAATAAGTTCCATCCCTTCCACTCAAACCTGGCCTCAAATTCTTGCCTTCGTGTCTGCTTCTAGAGAAACCTAGACTGAGACCTCCACGATGCCCCATCTCATGCTTGCCCCACGGCCTTTGCTCTGGCCTCCATCACCATGTAGCCACCTGAAGCGCCCCACCCCAGAACTCAGCGATCCCTCACGGCCCCACTCCCTCTGCCTGCTTGGAACCCCTCAGGAACAGCAAACCAAGTGTCTATTGACAAACGTCAGGGCCTAAGCCAGTGTCTCCACCCCAGAGCGTAAGGCTTTAAACAACGATTCTGCAATCTAGGCTGCATAGCTGGCAGTGCTGCTATCTTCCTTTGATCTCTCATGTGTACTGGAAATCCAAGATAACTTCATACGTTGAAACCTCAAGCCCCAACGGGGTGGTAATTGGAGGTGGGGCTTTGGGGAGGTAATTAGGCCATGAGGGAGGGGCCCTCGTGATGAGATTAGTGTCCTTCTTAGTAGAGATGTGGGAGAACTTGCTTCCCCTCTCTGCTCTCTGCCAAGTGAGGATGTAGCAAGAAGATGGCCGTAAGAATTCCCTCATCAGACACTGGATCTGCTGGCACCTTGTCTTGGACTTCCCAGCCTCTAGGACTTGTGAGAAATAAACACACAAAGTCTATGATATTCTGTTACAGCAGCCCAAACTAAGGCATATATCGACACATGTGCACACGTGCACACACACGCGCCACTGACTTGATAGGATGTCCCTGAGGAACTTTGCATTATTAAAAGGAGAATTGACATCATCTTCAGTGGGAAGAGAAGAGTGGCTTAGAGGTACAAGAGCGTCAAAGGAGCATTAACGAAGTCGTTTCCCCTGCTGGAATTTCACTAACATCAGAGTTTTAAAATTAATTGTGTTTTGACCTTAAAATGCAAACTTTATTATGGAATCTCACACTGGCTATATTGAGCAAAATAACCTTTCATTTCCTGCCTCACCTGCTTGGAGCTCCTTGTTTATTGTTGGCCTGTTGATCGCTCTTGGTTGTGAAAACACAAAGCAGCTTTTACCCCGCCTATAGTGTGAGTGACAGATTTCCACTGGGCTCATCTGAGTGTATAACCACTGTCAGAACAATTCTTGAAAGAAACTGTGGCACTGTGTCTCACTTGCATCGTTAAGGCATCTTCCAACCTCTACCAGGTGTGTATTTAGTATACATGACCTGTATTTACATGTATATATTATGAAGAACCACTGCTAACTCATAGGTCCTTTGGGAGAATTGCAAATAGGTGCTCTCGCCTCAAGCCATAAGTCAGGAAATCTTGGAATGTGCTGACATTAGAACATGACACATTACTGCCATCTGCTGGGAAGTTGTGGTAAGAAAAGGAAACATACACAGTCTAAGTGAACAGTGCACCTGGAATTTTGCAGGGCACAATCTGATCACCATATGGATGAGCCTTGAAGAATTCGACATCAGGTTAGCAAAGTGGCCATGAGTATGGGCATGAGCTGGGCTTCCTGTGTTGAATTCCTAGCTCTGACCCTTCCTAGATGGTGTCCTTGACATGAGATGTGACTTCTCTCTGCCTCTGTTTCCTAATCTATAGATAGGGATGGTCATCGTAGCCACTCCATGGGATGGAAGTAATGGTTAAATGTACCTACCAATGCATCTAAAGCCCTCAGAGCAGTGAGCACCAGATGAGAGTTTGCTGCCATTATGTTAAAAAAAATGCATTCAGCACCCCATAATGGCAGGCACGGTTCTAACATCTCCACAAATATGAACCAATTTAATCCTTATAACAATCCTCTTGGGACCGGTAACAGCATATGTAGAGGGCTAACTCCAACATGCACGAAATGGGACATGTGAGAGTATAAATTCCAATAGACACTTGCAGACACCATAAATCCCCTTCTGGGACAATGTGAATTTCCATGCCCCAGGGGGATTCCTACAGACTCCTTAAGAAGGGGTGAGGGCTGTGGGGCATGGGATGGGTGTTTCAAGATTCCAGTCCCTCATAGAGCTCCCACAGACTGGAGTCGATACTGGGGACTGTGTGTAAGGCTGAAAGAAAGCAGAAGAAGCTTGCCAGAGCCCAGACTCCTTGGGGTCCACTCTGGTAACCAGCAGGCAGATAGCTAGAAGTCACAGCCTATTCAGCACTGCAGAAAGCTCCTGGGTAAGCCAAGAGCCTGTCCAAGGTCTTTGGGCCTCACCCCTCCTCCCCATCGCCGGCACCAGCCCTTCCCACAGGCCCTGCCTAGATAGAAAGTGCCCTCCTCCAGCTTAAAGAGGCGAAGGAGGTCTGGATAGGGACGGACACTGCATCCAGCTATGACCACGCACTAATCCTCCTAGAGAGACACAGGACGGACTGGCGGGGAAGAGGATTTTATTGGGATGTTAGTGGGGAAAACGTGGGAGGGTGAGTTCCAGGAACAACAGACACTGGGACCAAGGTGGTGGTCACCTTCAGGAGAAATAAATTAACTTAAAAATAAATTAAGAGGAGGAGGCCCCATGTGGGGAAGAGCTGGGCATATGGGGATTTCTTAGGGATGGAATTTGGGATTGGAAAGGGGAAATAAGAATTTCCAGCCCTCTCACAAAGGGTGTGAAATGAACTTTCAAGGCTCCCTCCTACTCTAGGCTGGGAGTGGGATTCTGGGGCTCCAGGGAGCGGGAAGGTCTGGGCTCGGCTGAAGGTGTGAAGGGGACTGGTTCAGGGTTGTTCCTCCAGGAAGCGGTAGGTGGGGTTCTCATAGCCATGCCGTTGCAGTTCCCGGAGCTGCTGCTCCTCCAGGGTCAGCATGGGGTCCACCTGTGACAGGTGGACAGCAGGGGAGGGAGGGTGGGCCCTGGGAACCTGCCCACAGATCTCACAGCCCATCCACACCCAGGCTCTGGACCTCTTCTCCACACCCCATCTTTGTGTCTCTCACCTCCACCACCCCGTGGCTGATAGTTCCGTAGGGTTTCTTCCTCCTCAGGAGCAGCATGGAGAGGACAATCAGGGAGCCCCCGCCTGCTCCCATGATCAGTAGGCCAGACACAGCCTCACGGGACACGCCTGTCCCAGCTGGCGCCTGCAGGGAGAGGAAATGAGGCAGAGGACATCTTTGAGGCTCACCTAGCCACTGACCTATGACTTCTTTCCCCTGGGTAGTTGGGATATTCCTCCTCTTACCAGCTCATCTCTCTGAATCTCCGCTGAGTGGAAAGGAAAACCCCTTGGAACAGACGCATTCACCTGGGGGAGCAGGAGGTGTCAGGGACCCAGGAGTCTGGGTCCTGGCCTCTTCCTCCCCAGGCCTCTTCTTTCCTAGGATCCCAAAGTCCATGTCCTCA
The DNA here is from genome assembly GCF_000164805.1 of Carlito syrichta. Classification (NCBI taxonomy): domain Eukaryota; kingdom Metazoa; phylum Chordata; class Mammalia; order Primates; family Tarsiidae; genus Carlito; species Carlito syrichta. Next base: position 178,138 of record NW_007067407.1, on the reverse strand, counting down.
GCCCTCTCTTCCCTCAGGCCAAAAAGTCCAAACCCTCAGCACCCTCCTCCCTCACACCCAGCAGCGCAGGCGGGAGCCCACTGGTCGGACTAACTTACCTTTCGCTCATACTGCTCCAGCGGGGACATCTTCTCTTTCCCAGGGGATGAAGCTTCTTGCTCTGTGGACCCTACCCCCCAAGTCCTATCTCATTCTTTAAGGTCCAGAGGAGTGGGTCAAAAAGCATAACAGGCTCCACCCCAAGCGGTCTGGGGTTCCCAATGTCTGGACCCTGTTCCATTCTGAGTTTGGGGATTCAGTGGGATTTAGTGACTGGACTGTACTGTGTGAGGCACTCACCTTTTGGAAGGGTCATGGGGGTGTCTGTTGGCAGCCAGAGGAGTCAAGGTAGATGGAACAGTGAAGAGAAGAAGGTGTCATCAGAGAAAGGTGGAAAACACCGTCCCAGGGACCCAGAAGGAGGACAAGGATCCCATAGGATCTAAGGCCTCCACTACTTTAGGTATCCCTCTCCATCCTCTCCATTCATCCTCTCCCAGACACCCTCAGACTTTATGGGATTAAAGGGGATCTGTTCCCTAAAGTCTGGGCTTGTCTCTCTATCTATCTGAGGGGGCGGGGGGTGAGAAAGCAGGAGTCTATTAAGAAGACAAAAAACTTACCAAGCGGAAGGGGACTTGAAAGAGGGTTTGTCCCAGGTTTATCTAAATTCGGGTTCACTCACCATCCTTGGAATCTGGAGGCTGCAGGCCACCCTTGTCCTCACTGTTGCTCCCAGAAGCAGGAGCTTCCAATTCACTGGGACCCAGGTGCTCAGAGTGGAGGAGTTCCTCTGAGGAGAACATGCAGAAAGGTGGCAGAGATAGTGAGCGTTGGGAGGCCACAAAACAAAACTGGGGGAGTGAAGGGCACCCTAACAGAAGAGTGACTGGGAGACCCTCAGAGTCAGCCCCTAGTGTGGGGTAGCTATAAGTGTGATCTGGCAGAGTTGGGATCTGGATGGAGGCGCCATGGGCACGGAGGATAGAGGCTGAAGTTTCAAGAGTATGGCTTCCTTAGGGTTAGGCACGGGGTAGCTAGGAGGATGTCACAGGAGAGCTGAAGGCTGCTGCAGGTCACACTTTATGGTCTTCATACGCCTGTGTCATTTCCTCCCCTTTAGTCTGGATTGGGTATGTCACTTGCTTTAACCAGTAGAATGTGGGGCCAAGCTTTAAGAAGTCCTGGAAACTTCCATCTTTGTGTTTGAGGAGCATGGACCACCATGTAGGAAGTCCAGCAACCCTGCTCATACTGCTCCAGCGGGGACATCTTCTCTTTCCCAGGGGATGCAGCATCTTGCTCTGTGGACCCTACCCCCCAAGTCCTGTCTAATTCTTTAAGGTTCAGAGGAGTGGATCAGAAGGCACACCAGGCTCCACCCCAAGAAGTCTAGGGTTCTACAAGGAGAGGCACCATGGAAAAGAGAGACTCTGAGCCTACTTGGGGAGAAAGAGGCCCACTTGTGCTAGAGTCCCCACCCCTAGATGATCTGCTAGCTAAGGATAGCTGCACAGTTGACTACTAGCAGGGCCACTAGAAGAATCACACAGCTGAACCCAGACCAGATGGCAGCATTATGAATGAAGAAAAATGGTTGTTGACTTAAGCCACTAAGCTCTGGAGTGGCTGTTACATAGGAATAGATAACTGAGATTGGGCGACCAACATTTGGGAGTCAAGGTCTGCCCTCAGAGATCTGGAATGGGAGTCAGAGGGTAGTGAGCACTCACGGATCTGGGGCCGCAGCTCCTGAGCCAGACGGGGATTCTGGTCAAGGAGGCCCAGGCTCTGATTCATCCTTTCCTCAATCACTTGGAGGTGGGTCTGCACCTGTGAGGGAGTGGGCGTGAAATAAGAACTGGGCAACGCAGGCTAGAGACGAGGAAAGATGACGTTTGATAAATACAATAGGATCCAAGGAAGAATAGCACATACAATGGATAGGAAGCATGGTACAAAGGTTAATCATCGGGTCATATGAGGAAGGAAACTGAAGTCAGAGAAGCAAGATACAAAGAGAAGGAAAAGATATTCGGAAGACAGGGAGTGAGAGCTTTCAGAAAGGAAGTAAGGTACAAGAAAAAGAAGTACTACATGTATTTGGACATGTATTTGGTACTGTCCCATGCTGAAGTTCTCTTCCTTTTTCTCCAATCTTATTTCTCTCTTTTCTTTGAGTCAAATACTGTGTGCTGATGCATCTTTCAGTTTACTTATCCTTTCTTCCACCATCTCCAGAATTGGAGCCCATCCCGTCATGTGTGGTTTCATTTTTAAGGTCATGGCCTCTGCACTCTAGTCTGGGCGACTGAGTGAGACTCCAACTCAAAAAAAAAAACAAAAAAGAAAAAGAAGTCACTAGGAAAAGTGGGGCACAGGAGGCAAGGTTAGTATAGGATACAAAGGTACTTTATAACAGATAGAAGGCTGGGTGCGGTGGTTGAAGCCTGTAATCCCAGCACTTTGGGAGACTGAGACGAGAGGATTGCCTGGGCCCTGGGGTTCAAGACCAGCCTGGGCAACTTGGTGAGACCTTGTCTCTTCAATAAAGTAGCGCCTGTAGCTCCAGCTACTTGGAAGGCTGAGACGGAAGGATCGCCTGAGCCCAGCAGGTTGAGACTGCGGCGGCCATAAGCACGCCACTTCACTACAGCCTGGGAGACAGAAAGAAATTCCAACTCAAAAAAAAAAGTTAAGAGGTAGAGGTGAGTGAGGTAGGGATGGCTGAAAGGAGGGCCTGAAGAACAGAAAGTGGGGTCTGAGGGGGTTCCGGAGACGGGGAGTAGGATCGGAAGATCCTATAGAAATGACGAGGTTCAAGGACAAGATTTGGAGCTCAAGAACACAGAACAAAGTATTCATGGGGTTTGAGAACTAGCAGGGCATTTGGGAGCTGGAAGAATCTGAGCACCTGGAAACGCATCTGCTGGGCCTTCTCAGGGTCCACGGCAGCCACGTGCTGGTAGTGACGCAGTGTGTGCCTTTGCTCCTTCTGCTCAGCACGCAGGTAGCGCCGCAGGGCCAGCAAAACGCGCTCTGCCTGTGGAAGGAACGAAGGCTGCCCAGGCCCGCCCTGGCTGTTTCAATCTCACCCTCTGCTCTCTGCCCCCACAGCCCCACACCTGAGGTGGATCCCCCTGCAGTGCTGCCAGGAAACCCTCCAGGGCAGCCCGGCGCTGGTCGTTGATAAGGGCGATGACGCGGGTGGCATGGGTCTCCACCAGACGCTGTCGCTCACTGGACACCTGCTCCTCCAGGGTCTGCAGAATGGACTGGAAGTGCTGTGAGAAGGGAAGAGGGTCAGGAGAGGGGAAGATGGGACAATGCCTGGGTCAAAGAGAGTTGGGACAGGGCTATAGGGGCAGAGGGGGTGGAGTTCAATGGATCTAGGCCAGAACCAACCTGGTTCAAAGGGCCCAGAGATCCTCAGGGCCAGGCACAGTGAGGGCAGGACTAGGCCCACTGGGAGTCAACCTAAGGGTGTAAACTGTAAGGGTGGGAACAATTTGGGAACAGAATGTAAAGGTGAAAGGGACCAAATCTTGTAAGAAGAGTGAGGCTCCAGGCCTCGGCAGGGGCAAACTGGAGACAGGCTATGCCTAAATGAGTTGATGGGGTAAGACCCAGAAGTGGAACGGGAACTAACTGGAGTGGGGTCGATAGGGGTTAGGGCTGCACCAGATAAGGCTGGTGAGATCAGAGGGACAGGAGCAGAGTCAGGCAGACCCAACAGGGACATGAATGCCCCGAAGGGACTGAGAAGGATCTGGCTATATCTGCGGGGAGCCCAGCTTGGGAGAGGACTCCAGAGCCGGCCCTCAGAGTTGTCAAGTGATGACAGGGCCAAACATGGCTGATATGGGGAAGAGAGCAATGTCAAGTCAGACTCAGGTCAGGAAGAGCTGAGCCAAATGAAGGGGTGGGGCAGAGGCACAGATAAGTAGGAAGGGGGGGAACTGGATGGGATGGGACATGACCAGAGCCAGGCTGAAACCGTGTGTACTCCAGGTGGTGGACAGGCAGAAGTAGGGCCTGTTGGAGTTCATCCTACCTCATTCAGGGCCTGCCTGTCAGCTTTAGGCAGGTTCTTGGACTGGTTATCCGCCATGGCCCATTCACGCATCACCTGTGGTGGAGGAGAGCTTCAGGAACCCAGAATCTACCCTGATCTACCTGGTGAGTCTCCCAACCCCTCTTCAAGAGCTTGGAGGCTCTAGATCCCTTAAATCCTACTGGATCTTGGGTTCCCAAGAGGGAAGACTCAGAAGGAGTTTAAAGTGGAAGACTATCATAGACCAGAGCTTCCACAGAATTTGGTCTATTTCAATGGGATTCTAGATGGGTCAGGGATCCCTGGTCATCTTAGGGGGTGGTGTGGGGGCTTGGGGTAGAAACGGAACTGGGGAGCCTTTGAAGGTGGTATCAGTGTGTCCCTGAGGAGTTTCCTGGTTTTTAAGGAGCTCTGTGATATGGGAGTCCAGGCATCCCAGAAACATCACCTCATTAATCTGGCGCATCCTACGCTCCTCCAGGTCCATCTTGGCCCTCAGGAAGCCTTCGTGCTCGCTGATTTCCCCAGGCATGCCAAAGTAAACATCCACACCATCTGTGGGCCTTGGGGTGGGTGTGACTGCAAGACCAGGGATCGGGGGTCAGCCTGCAGCCCACCTCCAGGCCACCTTTTTGTCCTCTCCTAGAGTGCACTGGAGACCATTATGCATTCGGTTTAGCCATGGGAGATGCAGTTCTGGGAGATGCATCATGGGAGATGCAGTTCTGGACTGGGCCTATTCTTGCACAACTTAGGAATCGATTACACCATCCTCCAAGCTTTCCAAAATGACTCTTAGGTCCTACTAAGAGGCCTCACCACTTCCAAGTACCCCCAAACCACCCCATCCCTTTGCATTGTTCACAGGCTGTACTCTATCCAAAGCAGCTCCTATCTCTTCCATTCCCTCTAGCTGGGCTTCTCCCCCACAGGCCTCTCCAAAGATGCCCCACACCAAGGCTCTCCCAAATCATTGTTCCTCCATGATAGAGGGGTCTGGGTACTCAGAGACTGCCTCACCTTTACTGACCGCTGCAGGGGTATGGGAGCTTGGGGGTGGGACTTTTTCCTCCTCCTCTTCTTCTTCAGCCTGCGGGGGCTCCACAAAGTAATCGTCTACTGGTTGTAGGAAGGATTCCTCCTCTTCCTCATCCTCACCACCCTCTACTCTGCCCCCCAGGGGCCAGGACCGGGTGGAGGGGTCACTGAGGGAGCAGAAGACCCAGACAGTAAGACCCCAGGCCCAGGCTCCCAGGGTTCCATCCCTTGCCTGAGAAGCCTTGGGTTTGGGCATGGAGGGTTCCCTCCCACTCACCCAACTGCTGTTCCAGATGGGTCGGGGGTCACTGGAGGGGGACAGCACACATACTCCACACCGCGGAAGCGATCTGTGCCACAGGGCAAAAGCATGCCCGAGCCATGCAGGATGAGGCCCTGGGAGCTGCAGGCCTGTGGAAAGAGTGGACCCAGATGTCAGGGTTGTGGAGCAGAAGGGATAGAGGGGGTCCTGAATGCCTGGGTCTTGGGGCTTGAGGAGCCCCTGGGGCCCTGGTTCTGGAGGAAGGGTTTGGGAGAAGAAATTCTTAGATTCAGTCGGGCTCGGTGGCTCAGCCTGTAATTCCGTGCCTTTGGGAGGCTGAGGTGAGTGGACTGCCTGAGCCCGCAGGTTCGAGACCCGCCTGGGCAACTTGGCGAGACCTCATCTCTACCATAAATCAAAAATTAGCTGGACGTGGTAGTGCGTGCCTGTAATTCCAGCTACTTGGAAGGCTGAGGTGGAAGGATCGCCAGAGCCCAGCAGGTTGAGGCTGCAGTGGCCGGGAGCGGCCACTACACTCCAGTCTGGGTGACGGAGTGATACTTCAATCAAAAAAAAAAAAAGAAATTCTTAGATTCCAGTAGGAAGAGGGGGCTGAAGGCCTGGACTCCTCGGTTCTGGTGGAGAAGGGTGTTAGGAGCCTGGGCTTCTGGGTTCTAGGGGGCAGGGAGTGTGCCAAAGCCCTGACCTCCTGTGCCTCCTGATGCCTCCGGGTTGAACTCTCGCACTGGTCCATGCGCTCCTGGTGCAAGAACCGGCAGCCTTCAGGCACCAGCAGGGCCTCGCTCACGAATTCACCAGCTGCGGAACGGGGGACACCAGGGTGAGACCCTACTACTGCCAGCAACCCCACCCTCCTCGGAGCCCAAATCTTTTATCCTCAGAGGCTTCTCTGCCACGCCGAGGACCCAGGAACCCAGCCCCTCAGTGTGGAGCCAAGACAGGGGCTCAGAACCTTGCCCCTTGGAAGCTCCCACCCTGTTCCCCTCTCTCAGCCTGTGACTCACGCAGGCAGCGGAAGGGCACGACCTGGTGGTGGGGGTGGGCACAGCGGCCACTCCGGGCACCCCCGCACCAGTGCTCCATGGGGATGGCCTGTGCAGCCTGCTCCACACGTGCAATCTGCAGCTCCGGATACATCTGGGGATACCGGTAGGGGAAATCAACCCTCTGTCCCCTCCAGACACTCTCTCTCCCAGTCATGTCCCTTTTCAAGATTCTAGTACTCATAAAGACATCTCCTCCTACTCCTGCTTCTCTTAGAACCAGCCTTAGGTATCCCAGTCCCTCGTGCCCACTGACCACGCCCCCGAGCAGCTGTCCCTTAAAAATCCCGCCATCTCGCCCTACTCTTGTCCGGTCCAGTTTCTTTAGGAAGGCCCTCCCACCTGCCTGTAAGCTCAACTTCTCTGAGCCCACTTCTACGGCCAGCCCTCCCCCCAGTCAGGTTCATCTCCCCATAGGTCTCACCCTCTTTTAAGCCTCGCCTCTTTCTCCGTCCTCTCAATAACTCTCCCTTCTCTTTGTATTAGACCCGCCTTTCATAGCCACTCTCCCTAGCTACCCACGCGCTCACTGGGCTCCTTCTCCTCCTTTCTCCATCTTGCTGGTCCATACGGTCTCTTTTTGTCTTAGCCTGCCTGCCTTTTAGCCACTGTCACCTATACCTCTCATCTTTGCAAAGCCCGCCAGCTTGCTAAACCCCACCTCTTCTCTGGCTATCTTCCTAACACTGGCTCATCGCCTTTCCCAGCTTAGTATCTCCAAACGGCTGGTGCCCTAGCCGAACTTTTCTAGGTTGGCCACACTCCCTAGCTCCCCACGCCTTCTTAGATCCCGCAGCGCTCTGGACCCCGGCTTTTGCAAGTCTAGTTTTTAGGGACGGCCCCGCCCCACCTGGGGCCCGCTTTCCCGCTGACCACGCCCCTCCCGGTCGGTCCCGCCCACCTGTCTGCAGTACTCCAGCACGCGCTGCGGGTCCCGGAGACAGCGGCGGGAGCGCTGGGGGTCTGGCTCCCAGCGGCCGGTGCGCAGGTCCCGGTGAAGGGTTGGGCGCCCGCAGAGTCCTGCCACCTGGGCTGACCCCGGGGCCTAGGGACAGAGGCGGAGGGGACAGTGACGGTCGGGGAGACGTTGGCATGAGGGTCCCCTGGTCCTTTGCTCCCTGGGACCTAAACCCCAGCGCCCACCCCCTCCCCCGAGCACGGTGCGCCCGCCCCCGTGGAGGCCCGGTTCCCTGGGAAACAGCTCCAGCGGGGCGGAGGCGCCCCGGCTCTCCCGTTGCTATGGCGACCCGGGTCCCCCCGGGATTCTCCCGGCCTTGTTGCCGCGGAGACAGGCTCCGCCCCCACCTCGGCGCAGCCGCGCTGGAGCCCGAAGGGGTTAAACCCGAATCGGGGAGGAAGAGGCCAGAACCCAGGCGTTCCCGCCCCTCCTCCCGCCGTCCCTAGCTCAGGCTCCCGTCTCAGGGTGCAAAGACGACAAGCCCCGGCTTCAGGGCCCTGAAGGCCCGGACACTAGGTCCTTGAGGACTGGGCAGCTACAGCTGGTCGAGGATCGTAGTGGCTGGAGGCCTGAACTCCTGGGTCCTGGGAGGCTGCGAGGGCCCTCATCTGGGTCCAGAGGAAGCAAGGGGCCTGGATCCTTGGATCCAAGTGCCTTCCTGCCTGGTGGGTCCTATGTTCGCGGGAGGAGGGGCTGGGGCCGAGTCACCTCGGGTTAGAGGGTCTGGAGAAGGGACTGGACTTCTGGGACCGCGGCTCTGGCGAGGCCAGTCCCTCGGCTGGGCGTGGGGGGGGCTGGGACGTCAGACGGTGGGGAGCCTGGGTTCAGGAATGC
>NW_007067407.1:158396-169324 GCF_000164805.1 Carlito syrichta | reverse complement strand
CTGAGATTCCGGCGCCCCCCCGGCCAGGCCCGAGCCACCGTCTGGGTCATGGGCGCCTCCGGCTGCGGGTTTTGAATCCTTCCTCAGGACCCTCGCCCTCAGGTCCCACCCGCAAGCAGCCTCGCCCTACTCCAGGGGTGCCAGCATTGGCCGCCACTCCCTCCCCCCAGTAAATTGCCCTCTTGAGGGCCCAGACATACAGGTCTCCAACATTTCCCAGTCCAGAACGCAGCAGTTAAGACTCAGTCCCTTCCTCTTCTGGATCCAGGAGTCCGGGTCCGTTCTCCCTCAGAAAGAGACCAAGTCCCCAGCCCTTTCTTTCGCCCAGAGACCGGGAGCTCAGTCTTTCTGTCCTGCTTCCCAAGGGTCCCAGGGGTCTGGACCTTTAACTTCTAGCTTCAGGATCCATGACCCAAAGCCGCCAGGCCCTTTAAGTCAGGCCCCCGGCACCTTACCCATCAAGGACCCAGCACCTCAAGATAAAGGCCTGCACCTCCACCTTTGCTCTAAGGACCAGAGTATTTCCATTTTCCCACCCCTGGTCTCCTCCCTGACTCCCCTTCCGGCTCACTCAAATGAGACTGTAGAATTCCGTCTTCCACAGACCGACTGGGACAGCCCGGCCATGTGTGTGCATATGTGTGGACATCTATGTGGGTTTCTGTGCATACATGTGCGTGTCTATGTCTGTTTGCAACTCTGTGTGTGTGTTTGTATAGATGCATATTCAAAGAGTCTAGAGTGTCAAAGGGGCTGAGGGGTAGCTCACAGCTTTGCTCCCATAGCCACCTCATAGACTAGGACAGGTTCGATGGACCCCTTCCTTGATGGAGGGTAAGAATGTTGGGAGACTCTCCAAGGCACATTTGCCTCTTTGACTTTTTTTTAATCAAACATAAATATTCTTATCCCAAGATTCCCCTTCACCCCCACTGTGATAGTTCTCGCCCTTGGGTCCAGTTCTTTCTGAGTCTTTAAGAAAAGTGGAAGGAATCAGGATGATGGCCATCTTGGGTTTCTGGGTGTGAACAGTCATCTTGGCTGTGCTTCTATTGGCTGAGCAAAGCATCCTTTAGGGAAAGCCAGGCAGGGTGGGGCCTGGCTTGCCCTCCTCCTTGATCTTCCCTGTGCTCTTTCTTCTCAATGCAGATGGTCATCTTGAAATATCTTCCTTCAGTGGCTAGAAGCAACTTCCCTCTCTGCCCCTAATTCCCACCAACCCCTGTCCCCCCTCTCAGCAAAGGGCCTATCCGCCATCTTGAATCCCTTTTCCACGGAGGAATAGGATCGCTCTCCATCTGGGCAGCCCCTTTGGCTGAGCTGACTGTACGTCAGCGATCCTGACAGTTGTAACAATCTTTCCCTCCCCCAGTGTTCAAATTTGGAGGAGTAAGATTGCCAACTGGTTCCGATTCTTCCGAAATCAGGACAATTCGTGATGGCAAGTTGACGATGCCAGGACTCTTCAGCTGGGGAGATGTCACACGTGAGTCTGGAGACGAGGGTGGCGGGGTGTGGAGAAGGCAGCATATGGGCAAGGGGGCGTCCCAGGGGCCAGATCTGGGGGTCCAAGGGAGGTGGGCTTGATATAGCTAGTGAAAGCACGAGGGTGGGGTGTGGTGAGGTAGCCTGCCCGGGCTCTATACAGTCTGCATGGGGGGACCATGCCCAGGTGCGGGTTGAGGTCATAGAAGGTAGGAGTCCCAGGGGGCCCAAGGGAGGAAGCGGGTGGCAGGAAGAGGCCTCCTCCGGGGGCTTCACCAAGGCTCAGGCTCACACTGACTCCTCGGACCTTGTAGTAACCATTGGTTGGGTCCTGAGGGGACAAGTGGGACTTGGTGAGGCATGGCAGGGTACAGGGAGGTGAGGGTCACTGATGAAGAGACACACTGAGATAGAGTCAGACATAGGGAGAGACAAAAGGAGACAGGAACAGGCACAGACACAGACTGGCAGAGAGAAAACATGAGACAGCAGAGCAGTGACGAGGGACAAGGAACAGAAGGGAATAGACAGAGAAAGGGAGAGACAGTGGGATATAGGCCTGCTGAGAGGTGGCAGCGTGGAGAAGATGCAGAGGAGGCAGGAGAACGATTCATCTGCCCAGCAGCCCCTAGGCAACGATTCTGTGTCACCCCCTGTGCTGCTGCTGGAGACATGTCACCAGGAAAGACCTGGAGCCTGTCACCATGGAGATCCCTGGCCCAGGGCGAGATGACAAATTTCCAGACAGAGCCCCGAGGGTTAGGGCTGTGCCTAGGGAAAGCACAAGCAGTGATGGGAGCTGCGATGGGGGAGACTTGGCATGGTGATCAGACGGTGATGAGGAAGCCCAGGTCAGGGTGGTCATGGCTGTCGCAGGTGAAACCCAGGCAGAACAATTGAGCTGTATGTGTGAGTGGGGGGGAAGGGCTTCCTAGAACAAGAGTTGTCTAGTGGAGGCAGGAACAAAGGAGGGAATGGGGTAGATATGGGAAAGAAGGCGGGAGTGTTTCAGGCCTAGCGTGTATCGTGTGCTGAGTGAGTACAGAGGAGAGAGAGGAGGGCTCTGGCCTGGGGGGTGGGGCTGGAGTTAATAGGATCTGTGAGGCATCCAGGAGGCCGGAAACATGACAAGGGGGAGGCTGTGGCAGAGACAAATGTGTGGGCATAGTCAGCAGACACACAAACTGAGGCTGTGGAGATGGGTGAGATGAACCAGAAGGGGCCTGGGTTCCAGCTCTGGGGCAACAGAAAGAAAAATGAGGGATCAGAAGTGAAAGTTGGGGACACAGGGAAGGAAGCCCCTTCCCTCCTAACACTCACTTTGTTTTCCAGAACCCCTTCCTCATCCAGAGCCAGGTCTCTGTGGTCCGTGTGCACAACGGGGCCCTGGGGTAGAAAACAGTGATCAGAGGAGCCTCCTGGCGCCCCAATGCCAGACCCCAAGGACCACCAGGCGGCCAGTGGAGGCCAGGCAGGGCTAAGAGCACCCGGAGGCTGGGGATTGCATTCAGGACAAGAGGGCCAGGGGGACATATTGAGTCTAGGGTATAATTGGATTGGGGAATATTTGAACCTGGGGGACATTTGGGTCTGCGGCCACTGTTGGGACTAGAGCCCTGTTTGAGTTTGGGGGCCTACTTGAGACTGCAGTATTATTTGGGACTGGAGGCACAGTCAGATCTGGGAATCCCGGCATCCTACCTGGTCCTCGCCACTGCCGGTCTCCTCCTCCTCGGGACCCCGCGAACTGGAGCCGTCGCTGCTGCCTGCGATTCGCACTAGGTTCTTCTGCTCGGAGAAAGAAGCTGAGGCCGGAACAGTGAGGGGTGGACGGTAGGGGATGGGGGCGGGGTCACGCTTTGTGGAAACCAGTAAGCGGGAAGAGAGAGGACTGGGTGGATCGGGTAGGGAGGCTGGGAACCAATGAGACCCCCGGCCTGGGAGGGCGGAGAGTGTGACCCTGAGTTAGGCCGACTTAGGGCCTGAGAGGGAACCCGAGCCTGAGGGTGAGCGAGCGTGTGCAGGGCTAGAGACCGGGCTGGAGCCCGGTCCAAGGCTGGCCGAGTCAGGGGGCAGGGTGTGAGTGGGGACGAGGATTGGGGACCGGGGGCTGGGTGAGACTCAGGCACTGACCCTTGCTGTGGCGCCAGCAGCAGAGAGCCACCCCGGTGATGATCATGAGGAGGGTGGTGGCCGCAGCCGCCACCCCGGCCACAATCTGCACGGTGGGCAGCCAGTCTGCGGGGAGGAGAGGGGCATTCTAGGAAGGCCAAGCGGAAGACTGAGGAGGAACTGGGAAAAGGGGGCTCGAGGCTTGATCTGGCGTCCTTGGGCTCAAAAGGTCTCACCTGATTTCCAAGGTTTGACGTCCCCTAGTTTGCTTTTAAGAGCCCACAAATTTGGGGTTCCATAAGTTTGAGAGTATATGAGCTTAAACATCCTAGCATTAGGGAGTCTTAGAGTTTGAGGGGTGCTTTACTTTGCAATTCTCTTTATCTGGAGAATGCAAGTGTGAGGGGTCTCTCAGTTTAGGATTTTGTGTTCGAGGGAAGCTATTATTTTGGGGTGGTGGGATTTAATGAGCCCATCATTTTGAGGCTCCCAAAGAGTCTTTGCATTGAGTGGTCTGAGGCTTGGCAGCCCTTAGTTTGGGATCCTTGCATTTGTGGGGTTTCTAATACCCAGATTTGGGAACTTCCGGCCGGGGTCTCACCTCTACGGCCCAGGCTGACCCGGGTGCCTCCCTCGCCCAGCCGGTTCCGGGCACTGCAGTTAAAGCTCCTGCTAAAGTCGGACTCCTGCGTCCCCGAAATGTGTAGCACAGAGATCAGGCCTGGACCCTGTCCCCCGTGGCCCTCCGGGGCTGGGAATGTCTCCACCAGGAACCGGCCCTGTGACCCTGCCTCCAGGAAGCCCTCATCCCAAGACCAGACCTGGGGACACAAAGGAGGGAGGGCACTGAGGAGACTGAGGAGAGAAGGGGAGAAGCAGATCGGGTGACGGAAAAGTCAGAGACGGTGACAGCAGTGTCAGGGGTCCTGATGGGAGGTCAGAGGCCACGGCATGGGCGACTTTTCCTTACCACGGCTTCTGGGGCCGGAGAGGCCCAAACCAGACACTGGAGGCGGGCCGGGCCCCTCAGGAAGGCAGGCGCAGAGTGCAGGGCGGTCACTACCGGGGGAGCTGGGGCGGAGACGGTGGACCACTCAGAGGAGCGGTCGGTCTCAAGAAAGGGGGCCCGGCCTGGCCACTCTCGCTGACACCCACCAACCAGGCCGCGCCCCCGGGCAAACACCGATCCCCCAGAGCCCCGCCTTCCACAGGCCGAGCTCCGACCACTCAGGCCCCGCGAGGACAAGCTGCTCCCAAGGCCTCGCCCACGCCCCTTCGCCCTCGCCCCTCGGCCCACTCCTCCTCCCGGACCGCCAGGTCCTCCCGGAGGTCCCGCGTTCTCACCGTTCACCGTCAACCGAGCCTCCGCGGCGCCGCCCCCCAGGCCCGAGGGCCCGGGGTCGGCCCTGCACACGTAGTCGCCCGCGTCCTCGGGCCCCACCGACGGCAGACGCAGCGTGGGCCCGGAGCCCAGCACCTGAAACGGGGACGGGGCGACTGGCGAGGAAGCCCGACCCGCCACGGCCGCGCCACGGACAGGGCTTCACCTGCGCGCCGCCGCGGCGGGTCCAGGTGATCCGCGGGAGCGGGTTCCCGCGCCAGGCGCAGCGGAAGGAGGCGTCTCTCCCCACGTCCACGGACACCGGCTCCGGTGTTGCCTGCAGAGTCGGTCCGACTGGGGAGGAAGAGGAGGGGCCACAGGGCCGGGCAGAGAGAAGGAATGGAGCCCCTGACCTGGGATCAGTCCCTCAGAAACACGACACGCTCCAGGGCCCGAGGACAGGACTCGAGCCCACAACACTCCGCCCCCCGTGGTCTCCGCCCACACGCCCGGCCCCGGCGCCTCACAGGCCACGCCCCACTTGGGCGACACCCACAGCCCCGCCCCGGCTCACATAGCACGTCCAGCGCGGTGCTGCGGTTGGCACCACCCACGGCGTTGCTGACCTCGCAGGACACGGGCTCAGTCAGGAACGAGGCGTCTGCCACGACCTCCAACCTTGGCCCGCGGGCCCCGAGCACCGGGGATCCCCCCTTCGCCCACCTGAGGCGGCAGAGACGCTGTTAAGTGGTGTCCGGCTCCAGGCATACCTACTCAGGTCCCAGCCCTCGCCACGCCCGTGCGGAGGGAGGGCTGGCCGGGGGTGAGGAAGAGATGGTCTTCGTCTTACCTGTAGCCAGTGACAGGAGGCTGGGCTGTGGCCTGACACAGGAAAGTGACCTTCTCTCCCTCCTGCACAGTCTGCGGCTCAGCAGACAGAGTCACCTCTGGGGGGTCTGTGGGGATGGGACAATGGTCAATGTGGGCAAGGACAAGAAACATCTCCAAAGATGGCCTAGGAGTCCAGTCCCTGGTCCCTCCACCCCAGGAGTGTGAATCCCTAGTCCCCATCTCCCTTGGAGCCAGTAGTCTGGGATTGCGGTTCCCAATTTTTCTAGGCATTCCAACATTCTGGGGTGGGCGGGGAGGCTTCTGGGGACACTGCAGAGTGGATCCGGGGTCAGAGCTGGATCCTAGACCAAGACCCTAATCTTCTCTACTCCTATGTATTCTCTCCCACTATCAAATCCAAGCATCCAGGCTCCAGCTTTCTCTTTCCCTGGGCACCCTAGTCTTCTGTCCTCTGTCCTCTCGGATCCAGGAGTCCAGGCCCCAGCTTCTTCTTTCTGCGGGGATCCCAGCATTCTGTCCTCTCCTGCTCTCTGATCTAGGAGACCAGGTCCCAGCTTCCTCTCTCCCCAGGGACCACAGTTCCCTCCTTCCTCAGACCCAGGAGTCCAGGCCCCATATCCCTCTTTCCCAGGGCCATCTGCACTCACACTGCAGGCTCAGTGTGATCACTGTGTCCCTTCCCGCAGGCAGGGCCTGGCTTCGGGCCCGGCAGACCAAGGTGGCTCCATCATCATGGCTGGAAGGGATCAGGGATAAGGTGCTCTCCACTGACCCAGTGCTCCCTTCCTTCAACAGGGTCTGGAGTTGTGGATAATAATAATGAGTTCATCCACTCCTTATATACTGCTTACTATGTATCAACCACTCTCCAAGGCATGTGTAGGCATGACTTTATTTAACCCTCACAATTATCCTAGGAGGTGCATACTACTATTTACCCTCATTGTACTTCAGGAAACGGAGGGACAGAGAGGTTAAATAGCTTACTCAAGAGCAATCAATTAGCAAGTGGCTGAGTCACAATTTGAACCCAGGTAGCCTGGCCCTGGAGTCTTTACCCTGAATCACATTCCAAGGGTCTTAACTCTTGAAGCCCTGCCCTCCCATGCCTTCTTCTCCTCTGGATGAACCTGTGATCAGAGTGGACCCCAAGTTTCCCTGAATGGGCAAGGGCTGGCACAGAGATTTGGATCTGACCTGGTGGAAGGTGGTCCCATCCAACCGGACCCCATCTCGGAACCACAGCAGCTCAGGGGTGGGGCGGGCTTCCCCGTGGCTCCGACATGTCAGGTTCGCAGGAACTCCAGCAACCAGGGATACAGAGGGGCCTCCCAGCACCTGGGGGGCTTCAGGGGGCACTACAGGGTGGATCTGGGGTCAGAGCTGGATCCTGGGCTGAGACCCTGATCTCAGCTCCAACTGATCACTCCCCTGGGCTCTCTGGACTCTGCTATTGCCAACTAGTACTGGCTGCCCCTTGGGCTCCCAGGGAACAAGTGGGATGGATCCTTACCCAGCACGTGCAGCTGGGCTGGCCGAGAGCGGAGGCCTGCTTGTGTAGCCTGACATTCATACAGTGCTTCATCCTCTCGCTCCACGGGCCTAATGTGGAGATCGTGCTGGCCACTGGCTGCACTTCCTGATATCCAGTACCGGGACCACCCTGGAGTCACAAAAGATGCAGTCACGTGGTGGTTCTGAGCGCCTGGCCTCAAGTCTCTGTCCCCAGACATCTCAAACCAGAAAACTGGCCCGCACACTGGATGGCAAGACACGATTAAAAAGGACATGCTGGGTCCAGAGAGACTCTGACCCCCTTCCAATCCAGAGTTACTGCAAACTTGGGGGTGAACAATTCAGAAAGGAAAACAAGGAAATAAATGCCACGCAAGTTAGACTGGATACTACCTATGGAGTGAGGAGGAGGCGAGAGGTTCGACAGGTGAAGGGGATAAGGAGAGATTCTGGAGAGCTGGCAATGGACCTGGGCATCTGCACGGGTACATGCTTCATTTAGCAAATCTTACCTAAGCCCATCAATTTCCCAAGCTTGAAAATGTCAAAAGAGAAGCTTCAGATACAGCCCAAGCCCAGAAGCCCCGCCCTGGGTCGAGAGGACAGGCTTACCTGGCAAGTCCCTCTGGCCCCCTAGAGCCAGCCCGTCCTTCGTCCACTGCACCAGCCCCCAGTAAGCGCCCAGAGCACAAGGCAGCCGGGCCTCCTCCCCCAGAAGCACCACCAGATCTTCCGGCTGTTGCAGAAAATAGGGCGCCGGGCCTAGGAGAAGCGGGGGAGGGAAGGGCAGCGGAGCTGAGCTTAGCACATTCGAGTTTCCTCACTCCGGGCCCAGGAGTCCAGGAGTCCAGTTCCCAAGCCCTCTTTCCCTCAGACCCAGAGCCCAGGCCTCCAGAGTTCTCCTCCCCTAGACTCAGGAGTCTGAGCTCCCTGCTCTTCTCTCCCTAGTGGAGTGGCAGTGGCAACCTCCCCACTCCCCACCCCCCGCGGTACCTGCACGCCCACTGGAGCAGAAGAGGAGAAAGAGGAGTGCGGGGACCAGCATCCTGGGTGTGTCCTCCAAGGTCCACGAGCGGTGCCGTTGCCCTGGCTTCCCCGCCAACTTCTTCCTCCGGCCTCCTTCCCTCTCGACCCTTCGCCCCCGGCAAGTTGACCTCTGTCTCTGGGCTGGAGCTCCCCGAGTCTGCTCATCCGGAGCCTGGGACTCTCTGAAACGCCTGCCGGTTCCGCGCCCTCGGTTTCAGAGAGACCCCGGGAGGGCCGGCTCCCGCTCGCCCCGCCCCGGCCCGGCCCCCGGGGACACCCGCCCCCTGCCCATTGAGAAACTCCCGCGGCCCGGACGCCGATGAATGCGGGCGCGCAGGGCGGGGTCCTCCCGGCGGGCGGGCGCCCCAGCCCACTGGGGGTCTGGGAGCAGGAACATCTGGGTCCGTGGAGGGGGTCCCGGCCGGGCTGGACACCTGCGCCCTGCCGGGGCTGGAGGGGGGGCGTGGGGTGAGGATGGAGAAGGGAGGGAGTGGAAGAAACTTGCTCAGCCCAGGTCCTGGAGGAACTGCGCGGAGTGGAAACGGAGCTATAAATGGGTGTCCCTGGGGCCTCGCCAGTTCCCGCGCCCTGGGGAGCCGGGACCTGGACTCCCCTGGGCCTGCGGGTCGGGAAAAGGACAGCGGGCGCCTGGAGGGCAGCTGGGACCCCCGAGAAGAGGGAGCCTCCACTCCCCCTCCTCCAAACCCGGCCTCCAAATATCCCTCCGCCGCCTTGTGTGTTATTGCCGCAAACCACATCGTGTCCTAAGACCCGGGAATCCAGGCCCCCAGCCCCTCCTTTCCCAGAACCCCGCAGTCCCGACCCAGCCCCTCTCCCCGATCGGCCGGCCGGGCCCCTCGGCCCGGTTGCCGGGCGACGGCTGGGAGGCGGCGGGGCCGGCTCGGACAGGCGGGGAGGCTGGGAACCGCGCAGCTTGTCCTGACGGCTCCATCAGCCCAGCCGGGGCGTTCCCACGCCGCGCAGCTGGCCGAGCAGGTGGGAGGGGCCCTGAGACGCCCGAAGGAGGGCCGAGGGGGCTGGGATCCCGGGCCTGACATTCCTGGACCTGTAGGAACTGGTTCTCAGTTCCTACAGTTCAGTTCAGGTTCTCAGTTGCTCTTGGGCTCAGGCTCTTGTGCCCCTAAACGGCCGGGTGGGGCGTGGGGTGGGGGTTGGACTTACGGGATGGTAGGGGACTGACGGTTCAGGCCTTTGCTGGCTGAGAAGCTGATGGCCCGATCTCCGGGTTCCTTGAGCAGTTGGAGACTCAACTCCTGCTTGTCGCATGGTGCACTTGGGAGAGGGTGACGGGGTCAGAATATCTGGTCTTAAGTCAGTGGATTTAACCAGCGCTCTCTCCCCACCCCCACACAGGCCCAGAGGATTTGAAAATCGACAGTGAACATCTGTCCTAAGTCCCGCGTGTATGTGTGTGTGCATGCGGGGCAGTGGGGAGGATTGGAGGCCTGAATTCCTGGGCCCTTGGAGATAAGGGGCTGAGACTTGCGGGGCTGAGAGGGGAGGGCCCTAGGGGGTTCATACTCTAGTTCTGGGGGCCTGAACTCTTGGCTTTGGTGTTGCAGATCCATTGCCTGGATTTTGAAACAGAATGGGCTTGGAGCCAGGACTCTTGAGTCTTGGGGATTAAGTCAGGTAGTGAAGCTGTTTTTCCAGACACCTGACATCGCTTCCCCTTCCTGGCTCTCTGGGGCAATAGGCATGGAAAGATTGGGGTCCCAGGAGGCAGAAAGGAGCATGCAGAGAAGGAAAGCAGTCAAGATGGAGGGTGGAAGGTTTGTGTTCATTAAAGGTCCCAGCAACTGACAGCTCTACAGCCTGGTCCCCAGGGACACCATCTGGTCAGGGCCCCCACGAAAGACCTCCCCCACCCGGCTCGGCATCCAGCCCATTTCCCAGGAGGTGTGGAGAGCAGTTGGGAGAGGGAATGTGGGAAGAGGGCAAGGAGCCAGTCATGGAAGGGAGGAAGGAAGATGAGCGGGGGACCTCAGGGACGAAACTGTGGGGGCTCAGGCCGGAGGCCTCATCTTGTTCCTAGAGAAGGACCAGATCGGGGGGTCTGGGGGAGGGGGGAGAAAACTAGCAGTTCCAATTCCTGCAGGAGATAAGCAGGCAGAAGAAGCTTATCCCATGTGAGTGTGTGTGCACACTGGGATGGGGAGGGCGGGCCATCCAACATATGGTTACAAAATTCAGGGATGTGACAAACAGAAGGACTCGAGATGGAGAAACAAATAAGAGAAAGAGGCACAGTCAGAGGTTGGCTGAGAACATATTTCTTGAGCTTCTGGTGTGTGTGAGACAGAGTGTGGTGTGAAGGGCGTGGTAGAGATGAGATCAGGGACAGAACAACAGAAAAACAGAAACACACAGAGGCATAGAGAGAGAGTGAAATAGTTAAAGGTTGACCAAGATTTAACTGCTTGAGAGAGAGAGAGAGAAGAGAAGAAAAGAGGAGAGGAGAGGAGAGAGAGACAGAGGGAGGTAGAGAGAGAGGGAGAAGTCTCAAAGAGATGGAGAAAGATTGAAAGATAAATTAAGAGCCAGGTTCGGTGGCTCAGCCTGTAATCCCGCGCTTTGGGAGGCTGAGGTGAGTGGA
>NW_007067407.1:151499-158359 GCF_000164805.1 Carlito syrichta | reverse complement strand
GGAGCAGCCACCGCACTCCAGTCTGGGTGACAGAGTGAGACTCCAACTCAAAAAAAAAGATAAATTAAAGAAAGATGGGTGGAGGGAGGGAGAGAGAGAAACAGAGAGAGGCAGCCAGAGTAGGGGGTGGGGGAAGCAAGAAAGAGGCAGAGAAGGAAAGAAGAAATGGAGGAGATGAGCCAGGCTTGGTGGCGAGCATCTGTAGTTCCAGTTACTTGGAAGGCTGAGACCGAAGAATCACCTAAGCCCAGCAGGTCAAGGGTGCGGTGGCTGTGAGTGTGCTGCTGCACTCCAGCCTGAGAGACAGAGTGAGACAGCAACTCAGAAAAGAAAGAAAGAAAGAGAAAATCAAAAGAAATAGGGGAGGTAGCAAGAAATAGAGACAGAAGGGAGCTCAGCCCTTGCCAAAGAGCACCCACGCTGGGCTCACCACTGCACCCACACTGGGGGCTGGGGGACTTGGACTCTGCCTTCACTCCCACCCACTCTGGTTGCCCTGCACCCTGCACACTCCCATCTAAGACATTCTTACACATTCACCCTCTCTGTGTGCTTTTTACAGCTCACAATCCACTTTTGCACACATGTGCACTCACTCACATGCGCACACATAGTGTTACTTTCTCCCACACTCTCCCAGCCTCACACGCACTCTTACACATGCTCCAGCAGAGATCCCTGACATCCTTCAGGCGCTGAAGTCAACTCAGGGAAGGACGGGACTTGCCAAGGTCATGTGTCAGGGCAGCGGAGGGCTGGAGGGCCCCGCTCTCTGCTCCCATGCTGAACTGGGGGACTGCCCAGGTCTGACCTCTCTGTATTGCCATCTTGAGTCAGGGGTTACGGGGGCTGGGGAGGTACCGAGGAATATGCCTGGCATGTGCTGACAGGGGATTTCATGCTGCAGCTAGGCTGGGAGGAGCCTTCTGGGCAGAGGCTGGCGCTGGGGACTTGGGAGGGCAGCTGGGGGAGGCAGCAGTGTGGCGATGGCCCTCAAGCTGGGTCAGAGAAAGAAGCCCGGCTCTGTTACTGCACCCATCTCATCACTCTCCTGGACTCATGGGGCCTGCCAGGTTCTCCCTGAGGGACTGTGAGTGGTGAGAGAAAGAGAGAAGGGGCAAGGGCGGGGCGGGGGAGAGACAGACAGACAGACAGAGAGAGAGAGATGTCTTAGGGGAAGAAACATAGAAAGACAAGAAAGGAGTAGGGTGGGGGACTCAGAGAAAGAGCTTTAGACAGGGAGAGAAGTAGAAAGAGAAGGAGACGCAGAGGGATTGGAAGAGAGAGACAGAGGGACAGCAAGACAGAGATAGACATTCAGGGAGAGAGGAAAACAGGGAAAAAGTAAGAGATAGAAAGAAAAGCGGGAGGCAGAGACACAGAGAGAGGGACGGAGGGAAAGACAGAGGCAGACACAGGTGTCGGGCAATGAACAGTGTGGGAGCCGTGGTCAGAGGATCTGGGATGGCCCTGAGGGTCCCCCTCAGGGTTCCTCTGCTGCTCACGGGGCTGCTGACCGCAGGTGAGTGGGATCCTGTCCTTGTACTTAGTGTCAACGTCCCTCATCTCCCACCCATGTCCTCTGGACCCTTTCCAGCTGACCTCCTTGTGTTCCCAGGCCTGGCGCAGTTGCCGATTCCTGCCTCAGCCCCCCGAAGCTTCTGGGCCCTGTCTGAAAACTTGACGGCTGTGGAGGGGGCCTCAGTGGAATTGCGGTGTGGGGTCAGCGCCCCTGGCAGTGTGGTGCAATGGGCCAAAGATGGGCTACTCTTAGGCCCTGACCCTAGGATCCCGGGCTTCCCGAGGTACCACCTGGAAGGGGACCCTGCTAGAGGTAAGAGATCTGAGCCTCAGACCCGGCGCCGCCAGCAGACATTGTAGCCCTGACAGTGGGCTCCACCCACAGGTGAGTTCCACCTGCACATCGAAGCATGTGACCTCAGTGACGACGCAGAATATGAGTGCCAGGTCAGCCGCTCGGAGATAGGCCCTGAGCTCGTGTCTCCCAGAGTGATCCTCTCCATCCTGGGTATGGGTGAGAGACCCCCAGGACCTACTGATTCTGGGCTCCCAGCCCGTTTCCATCCTAGGACCCAGGAGTCCCCGGGTCTCTTCTCCCTCAGATCCTGGGTACAGGATTCATTTCATGAGCAAAGAGACTCAAAGTCTAAATCCTCACACCCTTCTCAGTGGTGAAGGCTTACCCCAGGCCCCTTCTCACCAGTTCCTCCCAAGGTGCTTCAGCTGACGCCGGAGGCAGGGAGCACAGTTACCTGGGTAGCTGGGCACGAGTATGAGGTCAGCTGCGTGTCTGGGGATGCAAAGCCAGCACCTGACATCACCTTCCTCCAGAGTGAGTGTGGGTGCATGGGCGGGGACAGCATGAATCTTCTGGAATGGGGAGGGGGTGTGTTCCTGCCCAGCACCCTCTTAGGGGCCCCGGAAAATATGTTCTCCCTGAGATGGGGACCCAGGAGCAGGTGTGGGTGAGGTGAGGCCAGTGTGGGACCTGCCGGATGGGAAGGCGCTTCCAGGGGGAGGCATCTGGGAGATGGCAAGACTGCTGACCTGGGACTCAGGAGTGAGGCCGAGGCTCAGACGGAGATATGGGTGGCAGCAGTAGTGCAGAAATGAGAAGCAGGGGGGGATGCGGGTGCATGGTATGACCCAGCAAGGAGGTGAGGGGAGTGCGGAGGCTCTGGACCCAGGCCTGAGGACTCCAGCATTTAGGGAGTCCTGAATGTGTGGAGGGGATGGAGCTGGGGCCCAGGCCCTTTTCCTTCGGAACCAGGAGGGAAGAGGCATCGTGTCCATCCTGAGGACTTCCAGGCCATGCTCCCCAGGATCTACCTTGGGGGGAACCTGGCGCTCCTTCACCCTCTTGTTGCCCCCAGGTGGACAACCAATACCTGACATCTCTGCTAATGTGAACGAGGGGTCCCAGGAGAAATTCTTCACTATGGAGGCCACAGCCAGGTGTGGAAGTTGGGAGACATCCCAGATCCCCAGATTTCCCCATGAGAAGCCCATAGCTCAGGGATTCGGGGATGGAAACCTGGGTTAGGTATGAACATCTGGGACTCAATTCTTTACCCTGACTCTCAAAACTTCTTCATGGAAACTCCGGTTCCAGGGTATCAAGCACAAAGATTTTGGCCAGGTGTGGGTCTCCCGGGAGCCCTAATTCTCACTGGTGACCCCTAAATATCTCCCACTGAACTCCAGATCCCAGAGGAAATCAGCATGGGTGTAGGGACCTGGGATCCCCATCTTTTTACCCTGACTCCCCAGATTTCAGATGATGACTCTGACTCTAGAACCCCAACTTCCCATCACAGGGTGACACCTCAGAGCTCAGATAATGGGCAGTTACTGGTCTGTGAGGGGTCCAGCCCAGCTTTGGACACCCCCATCAAGGTCGCATTCACCATGAATGTTCTGTGTAAGTGGAGAACTAAGCCAGTTATGGGCACTGAGGATGGGGAACAGGAATTTGGGGTCCTAGGGGATCACAGGGATTTTGGAAAATTCAGACACTCAGAGGAGAAATGTGGGGGTTCAGAGGCAGGTTATGGGGCCTTGAAGAGTGGATGGGGTCTCCAGACCCACTGAGTGACTGCGGCTTCCCAGTTCCCCCAGGACCTCCTGTTATCGAGTGGCCGGGCCTGGACGAGGGCCATGTTCGGGAAGGGCAGAGCTTAAAGCTGCCGTGTGTGGCCCGAGGGGGGAATCCCTTAGCAACCCTGCAGTGGCTGAAGGTGAGGACAGAGGCAGGAACGAGGGTTGGGGAGGCAGGGGCCAGGAGCTGGCCTTGAGTTGGCCCAGGCCTATCCCTGTCTCCAGAATGGCCAGCCCGTGTCCACAGTGTGGGGCACGGAGCACACCCAGGCGGTGGCCCGCAGTGTGCTAGTGATGACCGTGAGGCCAGAAGACCACGGTGCGCGGCTCAGCTGCGAGGCCTACAACAGCATATCTACAGGGACCCAGGAGCACAGCGTCACGCTGCAGGTCACCTGTGAGTACCAGCTGCCCATCTGTCAGTCCATGCCCCAGAGAAGCACCTGTTTGTGTCCCCAGATTATGCCTATCTGATGCCAAAAACCTCATCCTCTGTTCCAAGTTCCTTATCAGTCTCTCTGGGCTGGTCTGTGAAGAACCCAGTCCAGCCTAGCATCTTTCCTATGTCCATCTGCCCCTGCAGTTCCTCCCAGTGCCATTACCATCCTGGGATCTGCATCCCAGTCTGAGAACAGGAATGTGACGCTGTCTTGTATCACCAAGTCCAGTCGCCCGCGGGTTCTGCTGCGATGGTGGCTGGGCTGGCGGCAGCTGCAGCCCACGGAGGAAACAGTCATGGATGTGAGGCGGGGCCGGTCTCCTGAGTCTGAATGAGGAGGGGGCTGAGGGCGTGACTTATGGAGCTGGGAGGAGAGGGGTCTGGCAGCCTGGAGCCTTTGGTCCTTGAGGAGCACAGGCCTGACAGAGGAGAGGGTGGAGATGTTTCATGCGTCACTGCTGGGCTCTGGGGTGGACCCAGGCCTCTGGTATCAGGATGAGAGTACCCCAGTCTCCAGGTCTGAAGCTCACTTCCTGCCAGGGACTGCATGGCGGCCATATCTCCATGTCCAATCTGACATTCCTGGTGCGGCGGGAGGACAACGGTCTGACTCTCACATGTGAGGCCTTCAGTGAAGCCTTCACCAAGGAGACCTTCAAAAAGTCACTCACACTGAATGTAAAATGTGAGCCTCTTCCCTAGCCCAGAAAATGCCCTCAGGCCCCAGAGATCCTGCCATCAGGTCCCAGCTAGCTGTAAAAGTCACTCTTCCTGCTTCTCTCCCCAGATCCTGCCCAGAAGCTATGGATTGAGGGACCCCCAGAGGGTCAGAGCCTCCGGGCTGGGACCCGGGTGAGGCTGGTGTGTTTGGCCATCGGGGGCAACCCGGACCCCTCCCTAATCTGGTACAAGGTTGGTGCCAAGCAAGGACTGTGGGGTGACCAGGGATGTGGAGGAAGGACGAGGCCCCTTCTCTCCTTCAGAATCTTGGAAAAAACCTGAATTTCTTGAAAAATACTGGAGATTCTGAGTTTTAGCAGAGAATCAGAAAATATACAAATGCTATGAGAATTAAATGGAATCCCAGGAAAATTCTCGAAATTCTGGGAAAACAGTGAGACTTCTAGGTTAAAAATTGGAATTTGGAATCAAGATTAGGAATTCTAGAGAAAAGGTAATTAATTCGATTAAAATAAAAAAAATTCTGGTGAGAATTTCAGAATTCAGGTAAAATGTCAGAAATTTTAGAGAAGATTAGGGGCTCCAGGAACAAAGACAAAGATATTCTGGGTAGAGGCTAGAAATTTTGGAGAAAAACTAGTAATTTCACAGAACATTGTAAATTCATTAATATTAATTAACTTGAGTTGTTGGGATTTGGGGGTAAGAAAATGAAATTCCATTAAAATTAAAGGGAATTCTGGGGAAATCCTGGGACGTTAGGGAGCTAGTGGAAGTTGTGGGAGAAAGGTTAGACTTATAGGAATGGCAATGAAATTCCATTTTAGTTGGATAGAACTCTAGGGAAATGTCAAGAATTTGGCCAATACAAAGAAATCTAGTAAAAGACTCAGATCATAAGACAATATTGGGAAAGTTTCAGAAATCTGTGGAAAGACACTGGAACTAAGGGAAAGGTCAAAGGAAACCTTTGGGGAAAATGGGAATTTTAAGAAAAAGAACTGAAGATTAACAAACAAACAAACAAAAACAGCCCGGTTCGGTGGCTCAGCCTGTAATCCCACGCTTTGGGAGCCAAGGTGAGTGAATTGCCTGAGTCCGCGGTTCGAGACCCTGGGCAACTTGGCGAGAACGCGTCTCTACAATAAATCAAAAAATTAGCCGGGTGTGGTAGCGCGCTCCTGTAGCTCCAGCTCCTTGGAAGGCTGAGGCAGAAGGATCGCCGGAGCCCAGCAGGTCGAGGCTGCGGGGGCCGTGAGCGGTCACTGCACTCCAGTCTGGGCAACAGAGTGAGACTCTAACTCAAAAAAAAAAAGAAGAAGGAGGAGGAAGAGGATTGGGTGCAGTGGCTCACGCCTGTAATCCCAGCACTTTAGGAGGCAGAGGAGGGAGGATTGCTTGAGCTCAGGAGTTCAAGATCAGCCTGGGTGGATCGAGACCTCCCCAAAAAAAAAAAAAAAAAATTAGCCAGCCATAGTGGTGGGCGTCTGGGGAGGCAGAGCCATGACCACGCCACTGCACTCCAGCCTGGGTGATGGAGTGAGACTCCAACTCAAACAAACAAAAAGGAATTCTAGGAAAGTCTTGGTCATTTTAAGGGAGTTTCCTGGTACGTGGGTTGTAAACACAGCAGGGATTGATTCTGAGGAATGCGACAGAGGGTCGGCAGGTGGCTGGGGAGGCGGGCCGGAGTTGGGGCGTGGGACGGGACACGGGATCAGGGAGCAAAAGCTGCCGGCACAGGGGGCCCGGGGGAGGCGGGAGAGACTCCACTCCACTCCCCACTGCTGTGCCCCAGCCTGGTGCCCGCTGGTGGGGGTGCCTTTTCCTTTCTCCAGAAAGGCCTGGCCTGAGCTGGCGGCGACCCACCCAGTGGGGGCGTCTCTGGGTGGTGGGAAGGGGCAGCGATACCCGCGGTCCTCCCGTCATTCCCGGCCCTCAGGACGCGCGCACCGTGACCGAGTCGCGGCAGCTCCAGGAGCCGCGGCCGGTGCAGCTGGGAAGCCTGGAGAAGTCCGGGAGCACCTTCTCCCGCGAGCTGGTGCTGATCACCCGTCCGTCGGACAACCAGGCCACGTTCACGTGCAGGGCGGGCCTGCTCCGAGCGTCCACGCGGCTCGCG
>NW_007067407.1:131632-151204 GCF_000164805.1 Carlito syrichta | reverse complement strand
CCCCAGGCTGGAAGGCGTGGCCACACAGCCCCCGAGCGCCCCGTTCAAAGGCTCCGCCGCGGCCAGGAGCGTCCTTTGGCGAGTGTCATCCCGCGACCATGGCCACCGCGTGACCTGCAGCGCCCACAGCGTCGAGCTCCGCGAAACCGTGAGCTCCTTCTACCGCCTGGACGTGCTGTGTATGTGCCCCGGCCTGGCACCCTTGCTCCCCGCCTGACCCTAAACTACTGGCGTCTTCACTTTGACACTGTCCTGGATTCCGTCCTGAAACTTGAAACTTTCCTAACCTGTATCCAGACCCCTGGCGCTGCGCCGGTTCCCATCCTGCACTCCCCGTCTTCATTTTGACCTCTCTCCTGACTCCTGATCCCTCTCTCCATCCTTAAACCTGACCCTGGACTCTACCCTTTCGCTAAACTGGATCCTAATTTCTATTCCGAACCTTACCGCCAGCTCATCTCAGAAAGTAATTAATTGTTGCCTTGTCCACAACCAGAAACCTAGCCATGACCCCGACTTCAACCTTTGAGCCTGTGCCTGATCTCAAATCAGTTTCTGACCCAGACCTTAACAATAACCTGGACTCCTTGCGCTGTCCCCTCTGAAGACCCTCCAGAGTTCCTGGGGGAGCAGATGTTCGTGGTGACCGCAGTGGAGCAGGGCGAAGCGCTGCTGCCCGTGTCCGTGTCCGCTAATCCCGCCCCTGAGGCCTTCAACTGGACCTTCCGGGGCTATCGCCTCAGTCCAGGTGCAGAAAGTGGGCATGGAGGGGGGTGCGGCTCCCCGGGGATGGGAGGGCCTGCCGGGCCCTTACCCTGGCCTTCCTCAGTTGGCGGCCCCCGGCATCGCGTCCTGTCTGGCGGGGCTCTGCAGTTGTGGAATGTGACCCGCGCCGACGACGGCTTCTATCAGCTGCACTGCCAGAACTCGGAGGGCACTGCCGAGGCCCTAGTGCGGCTGGACGTGCACTGTGAGCCCCCTCATCATTCTAGGAAACCGGGGAACTCTCCCCACCACCCCCTCCAGAGAGCCATGGAAACCGCACCCACCAGAGGAATCCGCACACTAGAGTTTCCTAGCTGTGGAAGCCCCGTCCATCCAGGGATATCCACCCATCCTGGAACCCTCCCACTTGGGAAGCCCAGACTAGGATGTGGAAGACCCACTGTGGAACCCCTGCCACTAGAAAGACCCAATGTGGGATCTCTGCACAGAGAGGGGGCATGCCTACTTGGGCCCCTTTAAGAATCCAAGCCCACTGTGGAAGCCCTAACCCCAGAGAATTCTGGAAGCCAGCCTGATCTACCGTGATCACCTTAGAGGCACAGTAAAGGGTGGGGGGCAACTCATGAATCCCAAGATCTCTCCTCCAAGTGCTCTGCATTAAGGGCTCACTGTACCCATATGCATAACTTTCCTGGACCCTCTAAGACACCCTTCCCACCTGAGCCCTCTCCCACCATTGCTGTCTGGACCCAAGTACCTTCTCCAAGACTCTGCCTCCCCACCAGATGCTCCTACCATCCGCGCGCTCCGGGACCCCACTGAGGTGAATGTCGGGGGTTCTGTGGACATAGTCTGCACTGCTGATGCCAATCCCGTCCTCCCCGGGATGTTCCACTGGGAGAGGCTGGTGAGGAACTAACCCTTGGTGAATGGAGGTGGAGTCAGGGGGTGTGTCCTTGGGAGTGCGGACCGCACGTGTGTGACCCTGTATCGCTCCATGCTTGTCAGAGCATGCTCCAGAAACTGACAAACTGTCTGTTGAATGGCAAACTAATGGATAGGTGGGTGAATAGATAGCCAGGTGAGTGGGTACGTGGATGGAGAGATGGGTTGATGGCTGAGTGGATGAATGGGTGGATGGATGAATGAATAAATAGACAGATGGCCTAGTGAAGTGAAGGACAAATGGATGGGTGGCTGGATGGTTAGATGAGAGAAATGAGTGGTAGACAGATTAGATCGGAGGGTAGATGGTTGAATGGAAACACCATCGGTGGAAAAAGGTCTGTAGAAGGATGGTGGATGAACTGATGGGTGAATGGATGGGTGGAGATCAACGGACAGATGGATAAATAGGTAGCTGATGGATGGATGAAGAGAGGCCTGAAGCTCTGGGTGTGTGCACGCATGAGTGAAGAGACTGGGCGAATGGGTAGAGGGCTACAGAGGTGGAGAGAAGCGTGCATGGAAGGAAGATGCATCGTTGGACAAGTGAGTGGGTGAATGGATGGAAGGGTAAATGAATGAAGGGACAGGAAGATGGTTGTATGATGAACGGGCAGGTGGATGGATGATTCGAGCCTGAGTGACTGGATCAATGGACGGGTGAGTGTGGCCTGGATTGGTGGATGAGTAGATGGTTTGGGTAAATGATGGATGGATGACAGGAGACATTCTTTATTTGATAGCTCTGTGGAGGGTGATCGTCACTCGGAGAATGAGGCTACAGAAGGGGCACGGTTGGGGGGGTGATGGATCTGGGACCGGGCTGGGGGGCCCAACTCCTGAATCTTGAGCTTCCAGGGGGAAGAGGAGGACCAGAGCTTAGATGACATGGAGGCGGTGTCCAAGGGATCCACAGGGCGCCTGCGGATTCACGATGCCAAGCTGACCCAGGCTGGTGCTTACCAGTGCATCGTGGACAATGGAGTGGCACCTCCAGCACGAGGACTGGTCCGTCTTGTTGTCAGATGTGGGTAACACCTCAACCCTTGACCTCAAGGCCTGCCACTAAACCTACAACCCTTGTGTTCTCCCGCAGACCTTATGTTGACTCCCCAACCCCTCCTAGTTGCCCCTCAGGTGGAACATCCCACTCCCCTGACTAAAGTGGCTGCAGCTGGAGATGGCACCAGTTCTGCCACCCTCCACTGCCGTGCCCGAGGTGTGCCCAACATCGTCTTCACTTGGACCAGAAATGGGGTCCCTCTGGACCTCCAGGATCCCAGGTGAGCCAAGGCCCAGCCAGGCAGAACTCCAGCTCCAACGCTGGACCCTCAGCCCTGGTTCCTCTCCCTGAGTCCCTGTCCCATCTTCTCAGGTATACGGAGCACACATACCACCAGGGTGGAGTCCACAGCAGTCTCCTGACCATTGCCAATGTGTCTGCAGCCCAGGATTATGCCCTCTTCATGTGCACAGCCACCAACCCCCTTGGCTCGGACCACACCAACATTCAACTCGTCAGCATCAGTATGGTGGGAAGAGGCTATGAGGGTGTTGAGGGGTGGTGATCTCCGAATCTATTTCCAAGTCCCTGATTGGCCCCAGACTTCCAGCATTCCTGAAACTGAGAACCTGTTTATGTGTAAGGATGGCATTTTTGTTGGCCTTGAAAATCCTAGTGGAGATTGGTTCTTCAGGGAAACCACAACAAAGGCAAAACAAAAAAAGATGGAGTTGAGGGACTTACTGGCTCAAGTAACTGAAAAGTAGATTTTCAGGGGTTGCTGGATCTAGGTTCAGTCCTCTTCAAGAACTCTCCATCTCTTAGGTCTGCTTTTCTCTGTATTGACTTTTTTCCAAGGTTCCTCATAGTGGTCTGTTTTTTGGTTTTGGTTTTGGTTTTTTTGAGTCAGAGTGTCACTCTGTCGCCCAGGCTGGAGTGCAGTAGCATGCTCATGGCCACCCCAGCATCGACCCGCTGGGCTCAGGCAATCCTTCCACCTCAGCCTTCCAAGTAGCCAGAACTACAGAAGCACGCTACCATACCTGGCTAATTTTTGATATATTGTAGAGATGAGATCTCGCCAAGTTGCCCAGGGTGGTCTCGAACCCCAGGGCTCAGGCAGTCCTCTCGCCTTGGCCTCCCAAAGTCCTGGGATTACAGGCTTGAGTCACTGTGCCTGGTTAGTGTGCTGTTAGAATTCCCAGAGGAAATAGAATTCTTTCTCTTCTAACAGTGGTATGAAAATACCAGAATTAAATTTTGCCAGCTCTACTTGGCTTCCAGCCCATCGTTGAACCAATCATATGGCCGGAGGAGGCAACCTGGTCACATATCCCTCGGTCTAGGAGTGGAGTCACTTCCATCAGAAGCGTTTGGCCTGAGAATGTTGTGGAGGGGTGATATTCCAAAGGAAATTTAGGTTCTTGAAACCAGAAGAATGGATGTGAGATTGGTACCAAAAAAAATCTACCACAGAAAACACACACACACAGAGTCAATCCTCATTATTTGCAAATTCACCTACTTCGCTAACATGTATTTGTAATCCCAATGGTGCTTTTGTGGTCATTTGAGGATGTGTACAGAGTGGCAAAAAATGTGTCACCTGATGTGCACATTCCTAGCTGAGATTGAACAAGGTGACACTCTGTCTTCTTGTTTCAGTTCTCATACTGTATCCAAGTGTCCTTTTTGTGGTTCATTGCATGCTTTCTCTCTCTCTCTCTCTCTCTCTCAGCATTTTTGTGCTTTTTATCAGAGATTTTGCTGTTTCAGTTGGCCTCCAAGCACAGATCTGAAATGCTGTCCAGTGTCCCTACACTCAAGAGGCTATGGTGTGCCTTACAGAGGAAATACTTGTGTTGGATGAGTTTTGTTCAGACATGAGGCATGGTGCAGTTGGCTATGAGTTCAATATCCATGCATCAACAATATGTGTTAAATAAGGTGCCTTTAAACAGAAACACACATAGAACAAGATCATGTATTGATTGATTTATAAAAATGTTGTGGTGAGAGGTTTGAAGAAACCTGACCCTGAATTTCTCCCAAAAGCAATAGTTTGGAATTTGCTAGTTTGGTGTTCACAGTGACCTTACAGAACATGACTACCACACATAATGAGAAATGATTGTATATTTAAAATAATTCTTAAGAAAAACCTGGAAGGAATCTCCTAGAATCCTTTTGTATCCTCTACTTCCCCATCCTTCTGCCCATAGGCCGTCCTGACCCTCCATCCGGATTAAGGGTTTTGAGTGTGACCCCGCACTCAGTGGGGCTGGAATGGAAGCCTGGCTTTGATGGAGGTTTGCCACAGAAGTTCCAAATCAGGTAGGTCTCTGACAAGGCAGGAAGGGGTAGCAGCCAGTGGGGCTGGGGCGCTTTCCTGAGCTGACTGTTTTCCCTGTTGTGCAGGTATGAGGCCCTGGGAATTCCAGGGTTTCACTATGTGGATGTCCTTCCGCCCCAGGCCACCACCTTCATACTGACTGGGCTGCAGCCTTCTACACGATACAGGGTCTGGCTACTGGCCAGCAATGCCCTGGGGGACAGTGGACTAGCTGACAAGGGGGCCCAGCTCCCCATCACTACCCCAGGTGGGAAGGGACAGTTTTGAGCAGATTGGAATGTTCCTCAGAGGACTTACAGGGTGACATAGTGAAGTGCATACTATTCATATTCCCCTTTTACAGATGAAGAAACTGAGACCTAGAGTAGCTAAGCAAATTGTCCAAGGTCACACAACTAGGAAAAGGTAAAATGAAATTAAAACTCCAGAGACCAGTCTTTAGCCACCAACCTATATTGTCTGAATGTGAATAATGACCAAGGGAGATTAGAAAATAGTTTGAATTAAATAAAAAGTATAAATATAAAGATCTGGGGTTGTGGGCGAGCACAGTGGCTCACGCCTGTAATCCCAGCACTTTGGGAGGCTGGGGTGGGAGGATTGTTTGAGCCCAGGAATTTGAGACCAGCCTAGGCAATGTAGCAAGACCCTATTTCTACAAATTTTTTTAAAAAATAGCTGGGTGTGTTGGTATGCACCTGTAGTCCCAGCTACTCAGGAGGCTGAGGTGGAAGAATCGCCTGAGCCCTGGAAGTCGAGACTGCAGTGAGCTGTGATCGTGCCATTGCACTCCAGCCTGAGTGACAGAGTGAGACCTCAACTTAAAAAAAATTGAGAGTTGCAGGCAAAGCAGTGCTTAGAGGGACATTTATAGCATCAAGTGTTTGTATTAGAGTTTTTTGAAAAAGAGAAAGGCCTCAAATCCACATTCTAAATTTCTCTCTTAAGAAACTAGAAAAGAACAGAACCAGGTGTGATGACTTACACCTGTAATCCCAGTATTTTGAGAGGCCAAGGCAGGAGGATTTTTGAGCCTAGGAGTTTGAGATTAGCCTGGGCAATATATTGAAACCCCTATCTCTACAAAAATTTTAAAAATAAAAATAATAAAAGAAGAACAAATTAAACCCAAAATAAACAGAAAAAGGGAAATAATCAAGGCAAGAGCAGAAATTAATAAACCAGAAGGCCAGGCTCAATGGCTCAGCCTGTAATCCCAGCACTTTGGGAGGCCAAGGTGAGAAGACTGCCTGAGCCCAGGGGTTCGAGAGCAGACTGGGCAACTTGGTGAGACCTAGTCTCTATAATAAGTCACAAAAATTAGCCGGGCATGGTGGCATGTGTCTGTAGTTTCAGTTACTTGGAAGGCTGAGGCGGGAGAATCGCCTAAACCCAGCAGGTCAAGGCTGCAGTGGCCATGAGTGTGCCACTGCACTCCAGCCTGGACGGCAAGAGTGAAACTCCAATTCTAAATACATAAATAAACAAAACAGAAAACGAGTTCTTTGAAAAAATCAATAATATGTATAAAGCTGATCAAGACAAAAGAGAGAGAAGATACAACTTGCCAATAGCAAGAATGAAAGAAGGGACATTACCAGTGATTCCACAGACAGCATGAGGGTAATTAGGGAATATTATAAATAACTTTTTTTTCTTGAGTTGGAGTCTCACTCTGTCGCCCAGACTGGAGTGCAGTGGCCGCTCCCGGCCACCGCAGCCTCGACCTGCTGGGCTCCGGCGATCCTTCCGCCTCAGCCTTCCAAGTAGCCGGAACTACAGGTGCGCACTGCCACACCTGCCTAATTTTTTATTTATTGTAGAGATGAGGTCTCACCAAGTTGCCCAGGCGAGTCTTGAACCCGCGGGCTCAGGCAATTCATTCACCTCAGGCTCCCAAGGTGTGGGATTACAGGCTGAGCCACCCGGCCCAGCTATTATGAACAATTTTATGCCAACAAATTCAGCAACTTTGATGAGACAGACACATTCCTATAATATGACTAGTGAGTACATTATGATTCTGAAAGGCACTGTAGTGCGGTAGTTGATCCCACAGTCTGGTTCGGGGAAGCCTGGGTTCAAGTCCTCTCTGTCGTTTCCTACTTGTGTGACCTTAAGCAAGTGCCTTAGTTCGTAGAATAAGGGATATCACAGATCTTTATGACTCTGTTTCTGAAAGTAAGGCCTTTCTCAGGCAGTAGTGAGGTTTAAATGAGCGAATATGTCTAAAGCGCTTTGAACAAGGCCCAGTACAAAGTGAGTGTTATTTAAATATTAGTTTAAAGAAAAGCCCTTTGCTCACTCTCTGTTTACTTTGCCCCATGGAAGCTTCCTGTGTCTGTCTTCCCCTCCCTGACAGAGAAGCCTCTTTCTCCTGGAGGAACCCTTTCCCAGCCCTACAATCTTCCCTGTTCTTTCCCCCTGCCCCATTCTAGTCTTTTCTTTGAGCTCTAAAACATAAAGTACTACACTCACCTCCTTTGCTTCAGAACTTATATCTCTATTAAGGGCTAGAGCATTCAAAGTCTTTTTTTCTGTTAACTCAACACATTGGTAATTCAGATGAAAAGAACCTTGCACATCATAAAGCACTCATTCATAATTAATTATTGCTGTTAGCATTCGAATTGCTATTAATAGTATTGCCACTATTAGCAGCAATTTCCAACTCTCTTTGAAATATTCTTAGGAAACCATATACTAGTTCCTATAAGCCTGAAAAGCTTAAGAAGAAGCTGAGAATTATTTAAGGCTCATCTCAGACTTTTAGCGTTAATGCACGATCTCTGTGTCCACCCTACCCCCAGGCCTGGACCAGCCTTCTGGAGAACCAGATGATCAGCTGCCCACAGAGCAGCCTGCAGGCAAGTCCCCAATCCCCAGAATCCCTGCCCTCTCCCTTGAGAATGGTACCTCCTGGTCTCTGACCACAAACTCCTCTGCTTTGTGGCCACAGCTCCTTAAGACTTGGCTTTGTCCCTGCCGACTCCCACCGATATTCTTAGCTCTTCCTCTTGCTTGGAGTGATAAACTTTCTATCTTCCTGGGGGATCAGTTCTATTCTGGGCTGGCCTGAGTCACCTCTACAGTCGACTGGAAGCCTGACTGGGACTGGTTTGGTCTGGGATGGCCTCCTCACATGTCTGACAGTCATCTGGCCCTGGGTTGGGACAATGGAGATCACTGGGCCATTTGTATCTCCTTGGCTTGTTCACATGGAGGTGGTCATGTAACCAAGTCCAGACCTGTTCTGCTCACTATACAACAACCAATAAATTGAGAGACAATGAGTTGGAGCGAGGAAAGTGACTTTATTTTAGAGAGCTAACAAACGGAGAAAGTGGCAAACGAATGTCCTCAAGAACCATCTTAGAGTTACATGGGCTTTGCTTTGTCTTTTAAGTTTAGGTAAGGGGAAAACGAGGGGGAAGATATTCAGGTACCAGCAAGAGTTGGGGGGAGATTTGGGAAACCTCTTTGTCCTTGGGTGATGCTCTTTCATGTGATGACAGCCAAACCTTCTTGCTCCTATAAATCTTTAACAAAACACAGTTGGTTGCTTACAACTTTAATCCCAGAATTTGTTTTGGAAACCACATGATTGCTGTTTTTGCACTTTATCTCTCGGCTCTAACATTATCCTAGCCTATATGCAGGAATGGGTAGAGGCCCCTTAAACAACAATGGAGTTAGTGTGTTAGTTCTCTTGCTGTTTTCACTGTTACAACCACAGGGGTCTCAAGAGCAAAAGAGGGTAAGTTTCATTTTACTAGCACTTTCCAAGTTTCTGATTCTGTCATACTTGTTATTGTCCCATTGGCCAAAGCAAGTCACATGGCTCTACACAGAGTCAGGGTGGAAGAGGACTACTCAAGAGAGTAAATATGAGGAGGAGATGGTAACCGTCTGGCAAACAATCCCTTTCAGAGCCTGAGAAGAAGGTTGCAAGTGACAGAAATTCAGCTGTTGTCTGTATTAAAGAATGCCAAGTGGCATTTAGATGAAAAGAATTTTGGATTCAGGTGCTCAAAAATTTCACCAGTGATCTGTTTGTTACCCTCTCTCAACTTTACCTTCATCTATAGTGGCTTCTTTTTTATGTTCTTCCATCAAGAGGGTAATGAAGTCCTTCCCTATTCCACTTCTTGGCAGCCAGTACAATTGTCTCAAATGTTCTGGCAAACAAACAAACAAAAACCATTACAATACAATCACTATGGAATGGGGTTTGGGGCTTTCATTGCCAGGGACCATGTGCCCACCCTAGAGTCCAGCCTGAGCCCTCTAGACTGAAAGTAAGGGAGTGTCTATTTCCCCAAAAGAGAACAAGTGCTGTCAGTAAGAGCCAGGGAAATGGATGCCAAGTGGATGTCTACTTATAGGGACTCAGCCCTGTCCTCAGGGATATAGCAGAGGAGTCAGCCTTATACTGGCTAGAATGGAAACTGGTGCAAAGAAGTCATCTGAGATGCGATTTCAACGGAGAATGGAATTTGTTTGAGAAGGAAGGACATTTGAGGACAGACACTTGACTGTTCCAAAACTCAGAGGTGTGAATTTGCTTCCACGATTCTGGAATCAGCCAGCAGTTAGTGTGTGGCTGGAAGGCCAAATGCCAGGATCTGTAGTTGGTGGGCCAGGCTGGAGATATGGGAAGAGGCTAGATCACGGAAGGCAAAGGTAGGATCTGCTGTAATGGCTCGTCTTGAGAAAGGAGCCACCTGACCTTGGGTGGCAGAAAGGGGTGGGGACGAAAGCCCCTCCCCATCTGCTCTTTTGACCTTGGAGGAGGGACTTTGCTTGGCCAAAGACAGGCATTCTCAGAGAATTCTGCTCCAGGCCTCGAGCCAGTTGCTTGGGACTCACTCTAAGGAGTATCTTCTACCTTCCAGGGCCTCCGAGGCTGCCCCTGCTGCCTGTGCTGTTTGCTGTTGGGGGTCTTCTGTTGCTCTCCAACATCTCCTGTGTTGGGGGATTCCTCTGGAAGCGGAGACTGAGGCATCTTTCTGAGGGTGAGCAGAGACCCTCTCCCTGCCAGGATGGAGCCCCAGGGGCAGTGGGGAACCCTGGGGCGACTGTGGGTTGAAAGTCATCCCAGGGCCAGGTGGGCTTGCAAGGGGTCTCTGACCCCTCTTTTCCTATTTCCGTCAGGCATCTCAGAGAAGACAGAGGCTGGGTAAGTGAGGATATTTTTCTGTACTAAAGGCTCTGAGGGAGGGAGTTTTGAGGTGGCAGATGGCAGAGGGTCCACACCCAACTGCCCTCCGCCCCTGCATCCCGGAAGGTCAGAAGAGGAGCGAGTCAGGAATGAATATGAGGAGAGCCAGGGAACTGGAGACCGGGACACACGAAGCTCCATGGTGAGCAGGGGTGGCTTGGACAGCCCCGCTGACAGGGCGCTGACCATGACTAAGATTCCACCCTCAGCTCTGGGTTCATCATTGCCCTTTCCCTGAACTGTGGAGTCAGAGGATGGAAAGGGCTTTATCTGCTTTGTGTGTGTATGTGTGTGTGGCAGGTTAGTACCACAGAAGCAGAGCCATATTACTACTCCATGAGGGACTTCAGCCCCCGGCTTCCTCCCACACTGGAGGATGTGTCTTATTCCCAAGGTGAGTTGTGGCCCCACCAGGACGTCCCCCACTCAGAGATACCCCTGATGTCTGGACCAGGTGTCTTGATCATCCTTCCCTTCCACTCCAACTCCAGGTTTCACAGGTCTTGCAGATGAGGCTGTGGCCTTTCCTGGGCACCTGTATGATGAGGTAGAAAGACCGTATGCCCCGTCTGGGGCCTGGGCACCCCTCTATGATGAAGTGCAGATGGTGAGGAGCTTTGTGTTGGCAGAAGTCTTTTCTGGCTAGTGCTGCAAGCCCACCGCCTACTGCTTGTGGTAGTTAGGGTAAGCTAGCTGCTGTGGCAAAGAGGCTTGGCCATAATCCAGTCTGTTTGTTTCTCACAGAGGTGAGTAGCCCTGCTGTACATGGTTATTATGGAACCCAAGTTTTTTCCATTGTGTTCCTCTGTCATCTCCTAGTACATCATGCAAGTCTGCATGCATGGGCCAGTTCATGGGGGTTTCAGTCAGTGGGAAAGAGAAAAGAAAGTGTGATGGGGACACAACCCTGCCTTGTTGCCAAGGCCCTGCAATGGTGCACACCACTCTGCTTTCATACCACTGGTGAGAACACAGTCACATGGTCACACCTAACTGCAGAGGAGACTGTGACAGTGTTGTCTAGCTTGGCAGTTATGTGCCTCGCTACAATTCTGTTTCTGTGGGAAAAGAAGGTATGCGTTTCCTTAGATAAGTAACCAGATTCACTACACTGGTTGAGCAGAGAGAAAGAACTTTTTGGCCCACAATTGAATGTCAAGGAATAGAATTGTCTTCAGGCCCAGCTGGGCCCAGAATTCTCTTCCTAAAAATACCCCTGGAAAATCCAGGCTTGTATTGTATTAGATTAGAAATCTTCGTAGAAAGAAAATGCCTCTTTTTTTTTCTTTTTTTTTGAGTCAGAGCCTCACTGTCACCCAGGTTGGAGTGCAGTGGCACAACCACAGTCACTGCAGTCTCAACCTTCTGGGCTCAGGTAATCCTTCCACCTCAGTCTTCCAAGTAGCTGGAACTACAGGCATATGTCACCATGCCTGGCTAATTTTTCTTGATTTATTGTAGAGACTAGATCTCGCCAAGTTACCCAGGCTGTTCTCGAACCCCTGGGCTCAGCCCCCAAAATACTGGGATTACAGGCATGAGCCACTGCATGCAGCCATGAGAATGCCTCTTTTTCAATAGCTTCAAATGCCTAATGCGACACTTATTGCTAACTTGGGTCACATTCTCATGGCTGAACCCATCACTGAGGCAGGGGATAGAATATGCTCAAAGGACAGGCCTGGATCCATGCCCAGCATGGGGTCAGGGAGTAGGGGCAGCCCTGGTCAAATCGCTGGACTAAGAGTGCGAGAAGGACAGAGAGCCCAGAGGGACATGAAGACACTGGCTGGGCGGGCAAGAACAGTTGGCAGGCACATTGGCCACCAACCAACCCCACCCACTGCCACACAGTAAGGGACATGGGTCAGGATCTCTGACTTCCTGGGTGACCTTGGCAAATGTTCTGGCACCTCTGGGCCAAGGATTTCTCTCTGTAACAACATTCCCTTGTGGGGCACTGTTCTCAGATCAGAGCTTTCCACCAGTCTGGAAATAATGCTCACAAACGCTGTCCATGGTGCTGGATCATATGCGCCCTCTGAAGCACAGATGGAATCTGCAGACTTTTTCTGGAAAGGGCCAGATAGTAAATATTTTGGGCTTTGTGGGACATAAGGCCTTCCCCAAAACTACTCAAACTCTGCCACTGTAAAGTAAAAGCAGCCATAGACAATACATAAATGAATGAGTGTGGCTGTGTTCCAATGAAGTTTTATTTTTGAACACTGTAATTTGAATTTCATACAATTTTCCTATGTCACACATACTATCTTTTTTATTTTTTCTCTTACAATTACAAAATGCAAAACCATTCTTAGCTCTTGGGCAGTACAAAAACAAGCGGCAGCCATATCTGGTTCATGGGCCAATCTGCTCCAAAGTTTGCTCATCTAAAACAACCATTTTCCCTCAGCCCTAGGATAAAACACATCCTCAGTAAAGACCACTCTTCATGGTCTTTTCTTCACTTCTATTTTGATTGGAGAACTGTTTTGGAGATTCACAGGGCTAACAGACTTATGACTCACATTCCACAATCGCCATAGCTGATGTCATGGACTTTTTAAAAGGTTCATATATCTAACATTTACATTATTTTCCTCACATCAAATTGTGGGGTATCCTGGGCTTGCTTCAAAATAATCCAGTTGGTGGAGGTGAGGGATGAGAAGATAGAGATATAGTTGAATCAATTGACCAGGCATTGATATTGTGTAAGTTAGGTGATGGGTACATAGGGGTTCACGAAAGGAGTTCATTATAATTACACTCCTCTTTGCAAATGTTTGGTTTTTCCACCCGTCATTAAAAGCTGAAACTTTTTTTTTCCTGGGAAGTTGAGCAGAGCTGTGTATCTCCCAGGTCTGCGCTGACGGTCCCTGGGGGCATCACTTTATGGTTCTAACTCCAGTTTTACCTTTTAGGGCCCTGGTGTCCTCCATTGGCCTGAAGATGAATATAAGGGCCCAAGAGGAGTCTATGATCAGGTGGCAGGAGACGTGGACACCATGAGACCTGATTCTCTACCTTTTGAACTGAGGGGACATCTGGTGTGAGAGCCTCTTCAACACCTTTTTCTACACCCATGGGACATAACACTCCAGTGGTTTTTCATTCCAGCCTGGGCTGAGCTTGTTGAGTGAGCTCCATGACACAAAGGAACTGGGCGGTTTCAGGAGGGGACAGGGAGGCCTGTGTGTAAGTGACAGAAGATGATTCAAGCTAGTGCCAACGTCTAAACAAGGCTCCTCCTGGATTTGGCTTTAGAATCTAGGCTTCTCCAAATGGACAGGGTGAATTGTCAATGACATCTCAAAAATGAAATGCTGTTCTAGAGGTCCTTATACTTTTTGAAGTTAATTTTCAAAAGTGGGAAAAGATATTAAAAGTTCTTCATTTTGAATTCAGTTACACCTGAAAGACATAATACAGGTGGAGTTTATGAACCGATGTTATATTCTACCTATTCTTGTTATATTATCTTCTACAGTTATCTAAAACATGATGCATAAACTATGACATACATGTAAACACAGACACTATAGAAAATAAAATATACACAGACTATTACAAAAAGCTGGATGCAAAAGAATACATCGTGTATAATTTCCTATATTGAAATTCTAGCCAGGTACGGTGGCTCACACCTGTAATCCCAGCACTTTGGGAGGCCGAGGTGAGAGGATTGCTTGAGCCCAGGATTCAAGACCAGCCTGGACAACATAGCAAGACCTTGTCTCTACAATAAATAAAAAAATTAGCTGGGCATGGTGACATGTGCCTGTAGTTCCAGCTACTTGGAAGGCTGGAGTGGAAAGATCGCCTGAGCCCAGCAGGTCGAGGCTGCCATAGTCATGTGCGTGCCATTGCACTCCAGCCTGGATGACAGAGTGAGACTCTGACTCAAAACAAAAAAATTCTATTACAGGCAAAACTAATCTAGGGTGGCAGGGAGCAGATCATTGTTGCCTGGGGCCATGAGAGAAGGATTGACTGCAAGAAGACTTGAGGGAACTTTCTGAGGTGACAAGTGTGTTCATATCATGAGTGTGATGGTGGCTTATATGGGCGAATACATGTGTCAAGACTCCCTAACTGTACACTTGAAATGGGTGCCTTTCATTGTACCTAAATTATACCTCAATAGTGATTTTTTGAACAAGACTCTATAGTAAAACAGCCCGGTAGGGGAATGCTCGTTCATTATATTGAATAGCAGGGTAACTGAGAAATCTGCCTATTTCCATGAAGAACAGGGTATGTGTTGTTAAGTATGACCTTTCACTAGACATCCACTTCTATGTGATTTACCATATTATCAAAACTTTTTAGTTCAAGTGTTTGTCAATGCATCATTTTTTATTGGCACAAAATAAGTTTTTACACCACAGCAGTTGAATAAACAAATACATTAGGGTCAAAATTATTTACTTTTAATTCAAAGATGATTTCGTTCTTAAAAGTAGAATGTTTCTAATATGCATTTTTTCGTTTTCAAAAACAACCCTTACGACCTTCTATTTCCACATTTGCCTAAGCAGGAAAGTGAATTCACTAGCCGTTCAGCTGACAATTCCAGGGGCACTTTAGGCCTTAGACACTGCTGGATCTGGTGCTGAGCGGAGCCCTGAGGAGTTCAGCTCTCTGTATCTCTCTGCTCTCTCTGTGTTGGCTTCACTGTCAGGCAGATTCTTCATTTGGGAGACAAAGATGACCACGTTTAGTTCTAGGCTGGCATCCACATGCTCAATAGTCAGAGTGCCTCTTTTGCCAATAGTGCTGGAAACTCTCTTTCATCAGCCCAGCCTGGATTTTTCCTGAGTTGGGGTCTCCCTCTGTCACCCAGGCTGGAGTGCAGTGGCATGATCATGGCTCACCGCAGCCTCAACCTCCTGGGCTCAGGAGATCCTTCCACCTCAGTCTCCTGAGTAGCTGGGACTGTAGCCACGTGCCACCATGCCTGGTTAGTTTTTTTATGTCTATTTTTTGTAAAGATGATTTCTCGCTGTGTTGCCCAGGCTGGGTTCAAACACCTGACCTCAAGCTATCCTCTCACCTTGGCCTCCCAAAGTGTTGGGATTTCAGGTATGAGCCACCGCACCTGGCTACTCAGTCTGGATCTTATGTGGCCAGGGAATATGCGGATAATCCAGGTCCTGGGATGCTTAGCCTCTTGAATTCCTTGGGTGAGGCTCTCCATAGCTATCCCAGGCTGTGCTTGGTTCTTTCCATGCACTTCTTACTTCTTCCCCTTCACTGTTTTCTGAATCAATGAAGCAGACATCTACTGCTTCTGTCTGCCCAGTATCTAATTCCCTTAGTTTATAGACACTGATGAACAAGTCAAGTTCCTGATTATACCAAGCTCCTGGATCCAGCTGCACCTGAAGTCAGAGTTACTTCTGGACTATAAATGCCCTCCCCACGTAGGTCAATTTGAATGGTGTCATCAGTTAGTTGCAACCCTACATTTCCCTCCCTCTTAAGCCAATTTGCATGAGATCTTTAGTTAACTAACGTGGAGATGATAATTTGCAAGGGGCAGTCACTCAGTCTAGCAGAGTACAACTAGTAGAGCTAAAAAACCCATTTATTTT
Organism: Carlito syrichta; assembly: GCF_000164805.1. Taxonomy (NCBI): domain Eukaryota; kingdom Metazoa; phylum Chordata; class Mammalia; order Primates; family Tarsiidae; genus Carlito; species Carlito syrichta. Next base: position 135,356 of record NW_007067407.1, on the reverse strand, counting down.
ATAAGTTACTGAGGGAAAAGTAGTAATTTCACAGTGGAGAAAACCTGACGAATGTCACCTTCTCCAGGTAGTCAACCTTAACGTCACCAATCACGGGACAAATTGATATCATGGACCTCCTGAGAAGGATACAATACTCCTAACTAAAGTGCACAACCTGATCTAATCTTAAGGAAGACATGTCCAAACTGAGGGATATTCTACAAAAAAAAACTGTGATATTCATATCTGTCAACACAAAAGAAGACAGAACCCTTTCAGATGAAAGGAAACTAAAGGAACATGCCAATGAGGGCAATACCTGATTCCTATAAAGGGTATTATGGGGACAACTGGCAAACTCTGAACTAGTATTGTAGATCAGGTAATTGTATCAAGGCTAATGTTGTTATACTATGGTTATGTAAGAGAATGCCTTGTTCTAAGTAATATGCACTATTATTTACTTAGGGTAAAAGGATATTGTGTCTTCAACTTATCCTCAAACAAATGAGAAGAAATAATATGCATGTTTATACAGAGATAGAAAAGGATAACACAGATGTGGTAAAATGTTGACATTTAGGGAATGTGGATAAATTATATATTGGAGCTCTTTGTATCATTCTTAGAACTTTTCTGTAGGTCTGAAATATGCCAGGCCACAAGTTAAAATGTAAAAACATGTTATAAAGGTGCATGGCAATGTCATAGAAGCAAGGAAAAGGAACGGGTCTCATGGATCGTGAACCGGTCTCATGGGTTATGGACATCTATCCTGTGCTTTTCATCTTTCAGTGGCTACACAATCTTTCTCTGCATCCCTCCACAGACTTTTGCCATTGTCCTTTTGTAGACACTTAACTTCCTTCTTTGCCTGTGATTACCATTTGTCCAGGGTTGGCTGTCCCAGTTCTAGTCTACCTTGAGGCCCAGCACCGCACAGCTCTGGATTCTGAAATGTGGTGCCCTTGTTCCCATCAGAATCCAGATCCGATCAGACAAAAGCCAATCAGCCCAAGCTGGGTTAAGAAAAAGAAACTGGGCTGGGTGTAGCGGCTTACACCTGTAATCCCAGCACTTTGGGAGGCCGAGGTGAGAGGATTGCCTGAGTTCATGAGTTCAAGACCAGCCTGGGCAACATGGTGAGACTTCATCTGTATAGTAAATCAAAAAATTAGCTAGGCATGGTGGCACATGCCTATAGTTCCAGCTTCTTGGAAGGCTGAGGCAGAAGGATCACCTGAGCCCAGCAGGTTGAGGCTGTGGTAGCTGTGAGCATGCCACTGCATTCCAGTCTGGGTGACAGAGTGAGACTAAAAAAAAAAAAAGAAAGAAAAAAAGGAAAAGAAAAACAAACAAACAAACATAGGAGTAAATTGGTGCAACAGCTTCGAAAGCCCATTTGACATCATCTTCTAAAGTTGAGCATTCATGTAACCTGTTATCAAATGATTCTGCTCCTATGTTTATGTCTAAGAAATGCTTCTGCCCATATTCATAGCAGCCCTTCTTACAATAGTAGAAACCTCAAAGCAACCCGAATGGTCTTATGGGGAGAATGGATATCCACAAAGTATGATAGTCATACACACAGGTGACTATTGCATTATCAAAACTAACTTTAAAAAGTTGGTGGACTCATATTTTCTGATATCAAAACTAATGCAAAATTACAGTAATCAAAAAAGTGTTGCCGGCATAAAGACGGGCATATAGAACAATGGAATAGACTAGAAAGCCCAGAAATAAAGGATGCCAAGGCTAGTCGGTAGGGAAAGAATAGGCTTTCAACAGATGGTGCTAGGAAAACTGGATATCCACAGGCAAAAGAATAAAGTTGAACTCCTACCTCACACCATATACAAAAATCAACCCAAAATAAACAAATGCCCTAAACTAAACAATAAAACTCTCAGGAGAAAACAGGGCAAAACTTCACAGCCAAGGTTTCTTGGTTATGACACCAAAGGCACAGGTAACAAAATAAAAACTAGACAAACTGGACATTGTGAAAATTAAAAATGTTTATGGGACTGGGGGCGGTGGCTCAAGCCTATAATCCCAGCACTTGGGGAAGCCGAGGCAAGTGGATTGCCTGAGCCTGTGAGTTCGAGACCAGCCCGGACAGTTTATTGAGACCTCATCTCTACAGTAAACCAAAAAATTAACCAGGCATGGTGGTACATGTCTGTAGTTCCAGCTACTTGGAAGGCTGAGGTGGAAGGATCACCTGAGCCCAGCAGTTTGAGGCTGTGGGGGCTGTGAGTGTGCCACTGCACTCCAGCCTGGGTGACAGAGTGAGACTCCAACTAAAAAAAAAAATAAATGTTTATGAATCAAAAGACACTATCAGCAAAGTGAAAAGACAACCCACAGATTGGGAGAAAATATTTGCAAGTCACATATCTGATAAAGGATTAATATTTAGAATATATGGAAATTCTTAAAACTCAACAAAGAAAACCGATTCAATAATGAGCAAAGGACTTGAATAGATATTTCTCCAAAAAAGATATACAAGTGACCGAGAAGCACATGAAAAGATGCTTAATGTCACCCACCCTTATGGAAATGCAAATTAAAATCACAGTGAGATACCACCTCACATCCATAAGAATGGCTATTTTAAAAAAAGTGTTAACAAGGATGTGGATGAAGCAGAACCCTTATGCACTGTTGTGGGAGCATAAAATGGTTTAGCTGCTGTGGAAAACAGAATGGAAGTTTCTCAAAAAATGAAACATGGAAAAACCATCTGATCCAGCAACTTCACTTCTGGGTATATGCTCAAAAGAATTGAAAGCAGGGTCTTGAAGAGCTATTTGAACATCTGTGTTCAAAGCGGCATTATTCACAAAAGCTAAAATGTAGAAGAAAACCAAGTGTCCATCAATGGACGACTAGATAAGCATAATGTGATCTGCACAGTGGGAGGAATACACAAGTGTCCATCAACAGATGAATGGGTAAGCAAAATGTGCAATATATACAATGGAATTTTTTTTTGTTTTTTTGAGTTGAAGTCTCACTCTGTCGCCCAGACTGGAGTGCAGTGGCCGCTCCCGGCCACCGCAGCCTCGACCTGCTGGGCTCCGGCGATCCTTCCGCCTCAGCCTTCCGAGTAGCCGAAATTACAGACATGCGCTACCACGCCCGGCTGATTTTTTGATTTATTGTAGAGATGAGGTCTCACCAAGTTGCCCAGGTGGGTCTCGAACCCGTGGGCTCAGGCAATCCACTCACCTCAGCCTCCCAAAGGTGCGGGATTACAGGCTGAGCCACCGAGCCCGGCTGGTACAATGGAATATTATTCAACCTTAAAAAGAAGGAAATTCTAACATGTGCTACAGCATGCGTGAATCTTGAGGACATTACAGTAAGTGAAATAAGCCAGTCACAAAAAGACGAATGCTGTATAATTCTGCTTATATGAGGTGTTTAAAGTAGCCAAACTCATCCAAACAGAAAGTAGAGTGGTGGAGTTGCCATAGGCTAGGAAGGGAGAATAAGGCGTTATTGTTCATTGGTATAGTTACAGAGATGGGTGGTGGTGATGGTTGCACAACAATATGAATGTACTTGATGCCATCGAACCATTTAAAAATAATTAAAACGGTGAATTTTATGTTTTGTTTATTTTGCTACAATTTTATTTTTATTTATTTATTTATTTTTTGAGTTGGAGTCTCATTCTGTCGCCCAGACTGGAGTGCAGTGGCCACTCCCGGCCACCGCAGCCTCG
>NW_007067407.1:118015-131514 GCF_000164805.1 Carlito syrichta | reverse complement strand
CCACTCACCTCAGCCTCCCAAAGGCGTGGGATTACAGGCTGAGCCACTGAGCCCGGTTGATTTTGCTGCAATTTTAAAAGCTGAGGCCAGACCTGGTGGCTCACACACGTGATCCCAGTGCTTTGGGAGGCCAAAGGCAGAGAGTCACTTGAGGTCAGAAGATTGAGACCAGCCTGGACAACACAGTGAGACCCTCCCCATCTCTTCAAAAATAAAAAATAAAAATAAAGTAAAATAGCTGGGAGCGGTGGCATGAACCTATAGTCCCAGCTACTCAGAAGGCTGAGGTGGAAGGATTGCTTGGGCCCAGAAGTTCAAGGTTATAGCAAGCTATGACTGCACCACTGGACTCCAGCCTGGGTGACAGAGCAAGATTGTGTCTCAAAAAAAAAACATTTTTTTTTTGGAGTCAGTCTCACTCTGTCGTCCAGGCTGGAGTGCAGCGGCACACTCACGGCCACCCCAGTGTCGACCTGCTGGACTCAGGCGATCCTTCCACTTCAGCCTTCCGAGTAGCTGGAACTACAGGTGCACACTACCATGCCTGACTAATTTTTTATTTTTATTTTGCATTGAGCCATCACTCCCAGCCAAAAAAATTTGAGAAAAAAATTGAGGCCGGATGCAGTGGCTCAAGTCTGTAATCCCAGCATTTTGGGAGGCCGAGACGAAGGGATTGCTTGAGTCCAGGCATTCGAGAACAGCTTGGGCAACTTGGCAAGACTTTGTCTCTACAATAAATCGTAAAATTAGTCTGGCGTGGTGGTGCATGCCTGTAGTTCCAGCTACTTGGAAGGGTGAGGCAGAAGGGTCGCCTGAGCCCAGCAGGTCAAGGCTGTGGTGGCCAGGAAGGTGCCAGTGCACTCCAGCCTGGGTGACAGAGTGAGACTCCAACTCAAAAAAAGAAAAAAAATTGCCAGGCTCGGTGGCTCAGCCTGTAATCCTGCACTTTGGGAGGCCAAGGTTAGTGGATTGCCTGAGCCCGCGGGTTCGACACCCGCCTGGGCAACTTGGCGAGACCTCATCTCTACAATAAATAAAAAAATCAGCCGGGCATGGTAGTGCGTGCCTGTAATTCTGGCTACTCGGAAAGCTGAGGCGGAAGGATCGCCGGAGTCCAGCAGGTCGAGGCTGCGGTGGCCGGGAGCGGCCACTGCACTCCAGTCTGGGCGACAGAGTGAGACTCCAACTCAAAAACAAAAAACAAAAAACAAAAAACAAAACAGGCAAATATTGGCCAGGCACGATGGTTCATGCCTATAATCCCAGCACTTTGGGAGGCCGAGGTGAGAGGATTGCCTGAGCCCACAGGTTCAAGACCAGCCTGGGCAACTTGATGAGACCTCATCTCTACAATAAATCAAAAAATTAGCTGGATGTGGTGGTGTGTGCCTGTAGTTCCAGCTACTTGGAAGACTGAGGCAAAAGGATTGCCTGAGTCCAGTAGGTCGAGGCTGCAGTGGCTCTGAGCATGCCACTGCACTCCAGCCTGGGCAGCAGAGTGAGACTCCAACTCAAAAAAAAAAAAAAAAGGCAAAACTAATTTGCAGCATTAGAAGTCAGGAGAGTGGTTACCTTTGGGGGAAGAAGGAGATAGTGACTGGAACTAGCTCCAAGAAGGCTTCTGGAGGGAGGAATGCTGATAAGGTTTCTTGATTTGGGTGCTAGTAACACAGGTGTGGTCACTTCTGAAAGTGTGTACTGAGCACATGAGGCAGTCGCTTTTTTTTTTTTTTTTTTTGTCGGTGTCTCACTCTTGTCACCCAGGCTGGAGTGCAGTGGCACACTCACAGTCACCGCAGCCTCGACCTGCTGGGCATTGGCAATTCTTCTGCCTCAGCCTTCTAAGTAGCTGAAACTGCAGACGCACACCACCACACCTGGCTAGTTTGTGTGTGTGTGTGATTTATTATGGAGATGAGGTCTCACCAAGTTGCCCAGACTGGTCTCGAACCCCCAGGCTCAGGCAATCCCCTCACCACGGCCTCCCAAAGTACTGGGATTACAGGCTGAGCCACTGCACCTGGCCTGCAGGCACTTTTAAAAATATATTTTACTTCATTCAGCATTTTACATAATACATAGATGGGTTGTGATTTTCCTATATGATATAATGTACAACCCTTCCAACCATTCTGAACACAAAAGTACAACTTTCACTTTATGATATCATGGTTTCATTCCAGAAAATGTCAACATATTTTAAATGATATCAAACATTTTCATATATGTGTATATGTGTGATATTAATAATTCCAGATAACTATAAACTTTTTTCAACCTACATAGGCCTGGCTCGGAGGCTTAGCCTGTAATCCCAGCACTTTGGGAGACTGAGGCAAGTGGACTGCCTGAGTCCGTGGGTTTGAGACTCACCCAGGCAACTTGGAGAGACTTTGTCTCTACAATACATCAAAAATTAGCTGGGAGTGGTAGTGTGCGCCTGTAGTTCCAGCTACTTGGAAGGCTGAGGCGGAAGGATCGCTGGAGCCCAGCAGGTCAAGGCTGCGGTGGCCAGGAGTATGCCACTGCACTCCAGCCTAGGCACCAGAGTGAGACTCCAACTCAAAAACAAACAAACAAAAAACCTGCATATACGCCTGTAAGGACATTTTCTTTTCTTTTCTTTTTTGAGTTGGAGTCTCACTCTGTCGCCCAGGCTAAAGTGCAGTGGCATGCTCGCTGCTCATGGACCACTTGCAGTCTTGCTTGACCTGCTGGGCTCAGGTGATCCTTTGCCTCAGCTTTCCAAGTACCTGGAACTACAGGTGCACACCACCACGCCTGGCTAATTTTTGATTTATTGTAGAGATGAGGTCTCGCCAAGTTGCCCAGACTGGTCTCGAACCTCTGGGCTCAGGTAATCCTCTCACCTCGGCCTCCCAAAGTGCTGGGATTAGCGTGAGTCACCACGCCCGGCCTGTAAGGACATATTCAAGTTGCTCAGGATGCGGTCTCAGTGTCCTGTTCCTGGCCCCTGACCTCTGAAGCCCCTAGAGCCCTCCAAGCCGTGTAGCAAGATGATTGTGCACATTTCCAAAGAGCCCAGCAGGGGGCGGCACGGCCCTGTTCGAGAAGAACCCTAGCCGGAGATTGTGAGCCAGAGTGTGTGTATATTGGGTTTAGAGCTCAGGGGAGAATCTGTGCTAGAAATTGAAACTGGCTTGGGGGGTGTCCTCTGCATATAAAGGTCACCCAACCCGGATATTAAGAGATAAGTGTGCAGGATGTCGAGGCAGAGAAGACTCCAGGAGCTCAGTGTAGGGAGGGCTTTTCTTAAAATTGTTGGTGGAGAATCATGGCCAAGGCAGAGAGTGGTAGGAATTAAGTCTGGCGAGACAGGCAAGGGTGAATCACGAAGTCCTTATGGGATCTGTGCTCTGTCCTATGACCGGAAGTCACTGAGTAGTTGCAGCAACGACAGACAGACAGCAGTTATGAGCATGCCAGTCTATATTTTCAGTTCTTCACATGTGTTATCTCTTGGAAACATCAGAATCACTCGTAAGTCCAGTTTTTGTCATCCAATGTCCATTCACCTTTTTGCTGGTGACGATGAAGTCTTCTCCCGAAACACAGCAGTGCCCAGCCCCCCGCTCCAGGTAGGCTTAGTGCATTAAATGAGCAAGTTGTACTCGAGGCTCTAGGAAAAGGTACATCACTGGAGCTGAGTATCTTTTTCAACCCCCGGGATTGGCATAGAGGTCATCCAGTGATCAATCAACCAAAGCTAGAAGGACTCTCCCACTTAGGGTACCAAAACCTCTTTCCCTCTCTCCATAAAATGGATGATCATTCACAGAATAGCCACTTGGGGGAACTTTCTGTTGTTATTTGTTTTTCTGTTGCTCAGGGGGGAGTGAGTACAGTGGCACAATCATAGCTCATTGCAGCCTTGAACTCCTGGGCTCAAGGGATCCTCCCGCCTCAGCATCCCAAAGCAAGTTGGAATTACGGACATGAGCCACCACACCCTGCCTATTTGGGAACTTTATTCAGAAATCTTTCATGCAAGTCCAGCCTTTCATGCAATACAGCGAGACTCCATCTCCACACACACAAAAAATTAAAAATTAGCTGGGTACAGTGGTGTGCACCTGTATGTAGTCTCAGCTACTCAGGAAATTGAGATAGGATCGCTTGAGCCCAGGAGTTAGAGACTGTAATCAGCTATTATCATCCCGTTTCTAAAAAATAAACAACAATGATAATATCAACAAACCCTTTCATGTCTATCATCAAACAGCCCATGGTGTCCTTCCTGTTCTGCCTGGTGGTCAAGATCCCCCATCTAGTCTTCCCCTTCCTTCATTTCAACTTCACTTTCTCTCAATCCTGGTTTCATCATACTTTGGATAGATCAGAAAAACGTTTTTCTTCTCCTCAAGCTATGTTGGCTTCTACCTCTTTGCCTTGAATTTCTCTGTGATCTCGACTTGGGATACCCTTCCTCTTGATTCAAGAGAATTTGTGAGCATATAGCCCTGCCATATTCTGGGGGTGCATAGATTAAAAAAAAAACAGAGCTCACAATTTCAGTCTGATGTGTTCAGGCATGGGCTTTTTTATTTCTCTAGTTGAGGACAGGTTTGCTTCTTGGATTGTGAATTCATTTTTGTCATCAATTCTGGAAAATTCTCAGCCATTATTTCTTCCAAGATTGCCTTTTATCCATTCTCTTTAATTTCCACTTTTGAGACTTTCAGTAGGTACTTGATGTATCTTAACGTCTCTTTTGTATATCCATCTCTTTGTCTCTCTGTGCAATATAATTTGATATATTTGGGGGCATGGAGCTCTGATATATCTTCCAGTTCAATTGTTCTGTTTACAGCCATATCGAATTCACTGAGTTTTGATTTTCATTTTGGAAATTACAGTTATTTATTTTTCTTTAAAAGTTTATTTTTATTTCTGATACTGTCTTGTTTGCTTTTATTTGTGATTGTGTTACTATATTTCTTAAAAATTTTCATAAATGGGTAGTTTATAGCCAATTTTGACAATTTTTGTGTTTGAAAATTTGCAGATCTGAATCTTTTCTTTATTATTGTGGCATATTGTATTTCTCAAAGATGGCCACAACAAGATTTGCTCTTCTTATAATATAATTTGGCCCTATCCATTGAGAGATAGGGTCTATGTTCCTTCCCTTTGAATCGGGTGGATTATGACAGTGGTGGAAGTGACACTGTGTGACTTCCAAGGATAGGCCTTGAAAAGCAATACAACTTCTTCCTGGTTCCCATAGGGTGCTCATGCTGTAAAAGAAGCCTACACATGCTATGGAGAGGAACTGAGGCACCCAGCCTTGACTGAGCTCCCAGTCAAGAGTCAGCCAGCACAAGTTGTCAGACATGAGAACACCATCTTGAAAGTGTACCCTCCAGCCTCAAGGTGAGCCTCCCCTGTTCATACGCATGAAATTGAAACACTCTCCTTACTCAGCTCTGCCCAAACGGCCATTTTGTGCCAAGACAAATCGTTGTTATCGTTTTAAGTCACCGAGTTTAGGAGTATTTTACTCTGCAGCAGTACAGAACCAGCACAGTCGCTTCTGCTGCTGACTCTTATTCGTGGTGGCTTACTTTCTTGTGTGCTACTTGATTTTTGAGTGTGAGTTTATTGCTTGATTTTAATCACTGAGAGTCCTGCAAACTTAAGTTGGGGAAGCCTTCCTCCAGAGAGGATTTGCTTCTGGTTCTCACGGTACCTAAGGGGCACCCCTGACCGACTCTTAGGGTCCTGCCTTAGCTTGGGAGTACTAGATACAGATCCCCTACCTCCCCAATAGCCCAAGACTCAGCATCTCTGTAGCAATGCTGGCATTAGCAGTCACCCTCAGGGTAATACTGCCCTTCTAGGTGTCTCCTGCTCTACCGCTTTGTCAACTCATGATTTTTTTTTTTTTGAGGGAGTGATTCTTGGGGTCTCCTCTTCTTTTTGCAAGATCAGCTATGACTCAAGAAATGACTCTTATCCAGGATCTACTTGTATCAATGCAACAAGGAATTTCCGTTTCTTGTCCAGCAAGTGCCAAAGAAATCCACTAAATCATTCATTCAGCAAAAATAAGTCTTGTGCTAAGTAGTAGGAATGAACTGATGACCAAAAACAAAAAAACAAAAAAAACAAAAAACAAAACAAAACAAAATGTGACCCCTGCCCTCACAGTCCAATGATGGGGGGAGAGATTAACTATTTACTGAAAGATGAATAAACTTGATAAGAGCTCTAAGGCTGGTATCAGAGTGTGAAATGGTAAAACTTCCCCTCCTCAGCGTAAACTTCTTCAGAGGGTGTCTTAAGTCCTGAGACCTGAGGGCGGGTGGGAACTAATTAGGCAAATAAGGAAGGGAGGAGTTTTCAGGGAAAAGGAGTAGCAGCCAGCTCGGTGGCTCAGCCAGTAATCCCGCGCTTTGGGAGGCTGAGGTGAGTGGATTGCCTGAGCCCGCGGGTTCGAGACCCGCCTGGGAAACTTGGCGAGACCTCATCTCTACAATAAATCAAAAAATCAGCCGGGCGTGGTAGCGCGCGCCTGTAATTCCGGCTACTTGGAAGGCGGAGGCGGAAGGATCGCTGGAGCCCAGCAGGTCGAGGCTGCTGTGGCTGGGAGCGGCCACTGCACTCCAGTCTGGGTGACAGAGTGAGACTCCAACTCCAAAAAAAAAAAAAGGAGTAGCAAGTGCAGAGGCCCTGAAACAGCAGAAGCTTGGTGTCTGAGGAATGGTGAGAAGCAAAGGAGAAAGACCTGAGTTCCAGAAGTGAAGGTGTCACACTATGGAACCATGGGGTACCTCTTTGCTTGGGTGAACCTTTGAACCACAGGGGAGCTTTTAATACTCTCAATGCCTGCAACTGGGCTCAGTCATCAGCATCTTATAGCTGCTCCAAATGCTGGAGACAATTACACACTGTGTGATTCCCTACATTTGCCATTCTCAAAAAGACTAAATGACAGTGATGGGAAAGAGATTGGTGGTTGTCAGGGGCTGTGGGTGGGGTGAGGGTGTGATTGTAAAAGGAGTTTTGGGGGGTGATGGAACTGTTCTTATCCTGATTGCAGTGAGGAGGCAGTTTAAAGGAATATTTATATATGTGTTTAAAATTTATGGAAGTTCGAGACCTGCCTGGGCAACTTGGCAAGACCTCATCTCTACAATAAATCAAAAAAATTTATTGAACTGTATACCAAAGGGAAAAAAGTTACTTTATTGCATCATCATTTAAAAAATAGAATAACATGGCTGGGAGTGGTGGCTCATGCCTGTAATTCCAACATTTTGGGAGGCTGAGATGGGAGGATCGCTTGAGCTCAGGAGTTTGAGACCAGCCTAGGAAACACAGCAAGACCTTGTCTCTATATTAAAAAAAAAAAAATTGGGACGGGCGCGGTGGTTCAAGCCTATAATCCCAGCACTTTGGGAGGCCGAGGCAAGAGGGTTGCCTGAGCCCGCAGATTTGAGACCAGCCTGGGCAACATGGTGAGACCTCATCTCTACAATAAATTAAAAAAAAAAAAATTAGCTGGGTGTGGTAGTGCACCTGCAGTTCTGGTTACTTGGAAGGCTGAGGCAAAAGGATTGCCTGAGTCCAGCAGGTCAAGGTTGTGCTGGCCGGGAGTGTGCCACTGCACTTCAGCCTGGGTGACAGAGGGAAACTCCAACTAAAAAAAAAAAATTAGCCAGGTATAGTGGTGCACACCTGTAGTCCCAGCTACTCAGAAAGGTGAGACAGAAAGATTGCCACTGAGCTCCAGCCTGGGCGGCAGAGTAAGACCTCAACTCAAAAAATAAAATAACAAGAAATGACCTCAATGGACACCAAGATGAGACACTGATACTGCACCTTGTGGAGCATTTGAAGTTTTTTTTTTTCTCCTTTATCTTCAAAGCAACGGGGACCAAAGGCGGGGCACCCCTGAGATGGGAGCCCTCCTGGAGCAGCCATCAATGAAGCTATAACAGGTAGGGGAACACCCATTGGCCTGAAGGTGTCAGAGTTCTTGGTTTGCTCATAGTTTGTTCCTTTCAGTGAGTACTCAAAAGATACAGAGGATGCCAAAAAAATGGATACATATTTTAAGAAAGGAAACAACTGTATTAAAGTTGTAGATGAATACAAGTCACATTTGACTTCTGCAGTTACAAGAGGTGCTTAAAGTGGTTACCAACAGCATCCAGACACTTTTGATTACTGTGAACTAAAAGTAAACAAAAGATAGCATCACTTAAAATGTGTATACATTTCTTGGTACCCTTGGTAGTTATTCTGCACCTAATATGTGCTGCAGCCTATCAGGAAACAAAACAAGACAAAAACACCTGGGAAGGAGGAAGGGGTCTTTTAGAGATGACAGGGGGCAATTCAGGAAAGGGGACAGAAGTAGGTGTCTCTGATTTCTACACTTCAACAGACTCTTTATACTTGATTTCTTGAAACCTGGGGTTTCCATGGGAAAGTGTTTTGGGAATCAGAGTGAGAGGACACTGTCCCTTGGATGCCAAACCAGAACAAAGTCTTCTTGCCCTTTAACCTTGGGACTTGGTGTTCCCGTGAGGAATTGTGTAGAGTGTCCTCACCCACCCACCCACATCCCTCTCTGTGTCCCTCTCAACCCCTCCAGCCCCACCCTGGCCCAGCTTCATCCTTGCCTACGGTGCCCCTGCCTCAGTTCCTCCCTGGGCTCCCAGCCTTCGTCTCACTCTGATCTATTTACTCTCCACTTGGTAGCGGGGGGATCTCCCTAAATCCCAAATCTGAGATGCTCCCTTCCCAGCCTAGACTCTTTCGTGGCTCCTTAGTGCCCTTGAGGTAACAACAGCCCTTCATAATGAATACATGAGTCCTTCACAATCTAGCCCCAAGAGACTACTGTGTTTCTGGCTTCTCTCCCCTCCCTATGTCTCCATAAGCCCTACCCCCTCTCAATGTTCCTGCTCTCCTGTTGAAGCTGGCTTTGGCAGAGCGGTCAAGGGCCTGGGAGGCCTAATACCGTGGTGGTTAAGGGACTAGGCACGGGGAACTCTGGAGACAACCCAATGGACACCCATAGGAGACTGGCCTAGTAAATTACGCTCGAGACCAAAACTCTGGTTTATAGGAAATATAGGATAAAGGAATACATTAAATGACACCACAAGGATATGATCAGACAAATCCAATATCCAGGCACTCTACAGGATGACTGGCCTGGGCGTTTCTGGGTTTTTTTTTTGAGTTGGAGTCCCACTCTGTCTGTGAGTTGGAGCACAGTGGCACACTCACAGCCACCTTAGCGTTTACCTGCTGGGCTCCGGTGATCCATCTGCCTTAGCCTTCCACATAGCCGGAACTACAGGCGCACACTACCATGCCCAGCTAAGGCCTGCACTCTTTTAAAAAGTCAATATTGTTTAAAACAAAAGTCAGAGGACTGTACAAAACAAACAAAAGCCACACTAAAAACTAAAGAAACATAACAGCCAAATGCAAAGCGTGAACCTGAATTGACTCTGGTTAAGAAGAAAACCACACACACAGCTATAAAAGACATTCTGGAGTCAACTGAGGAACCTGAACATGAGATATTGGATACTAAGGAATTAGTCATATTTTTCTATATGAGAGACTGGTACTATGGACATGTAGGAGAATGTTCTGGTTCTTAACACATGCATGTTAATGAGTCATAAGGGCTAGAACTTACTTTCAAATTATTGGTGGAGGTTGTGCTTATACAAAGGAACAGGAACAGATGAAAGAGAAAAAGCAAATCAGCAAAGATATGATATATAAGTGGTCATGTGACCGGTTTTTTTTGTGTTTTTTTTTTTTTGAGTCAGAGTCTCATTATTGCCCAGACTGGAGTGCAGTGGCACACTCATGGCCACCAGGCCACCGCAGCCTGGACCTGCTGGGTTCATGTGATCCGTCTCAGCCTTCCAAGTAGCTGGAACTACAGGTGCATGCCACCACACCCAACTAATTTTTTAACATATTGTAGAGACATGGTCTCACCAAGTTGTCCAGGCTGGTGTCGAACCCTGGGCTCAGGCAGTCTTCTTGCTTCAGCCTCCCAAAGTACTGGGATTGCAGGTGTGAGCCACCACACCCAGCAATGTGACCATTCTTTAAACTTTTTATCCCCCCACAGGTTGTCAACTGATCCTTTATTGAAATATTTCTTTTGTGCTTTTTAACTGGCTGGGAATTTCACTGCACCACTATTGATGTCATCTATGATGCCATGAGGGTGACAATCATCAACATTGCAGCCCACAGACCGGACAGCCCCCAGGATCTCTTTAATGGTTCCAGAGAGAGCTCTAGCTAAAGATCGGTGGTGAGACCAGGTACGGTGGTTCATGCCTGTAATCCCAGCACTTTAGGAGGCCAAGGCAGGAGAGTGCTTAATTCAGGAGTTGGAGACCAGACTGAGCAATACAGCAAGACAAACAAAAAATAAAAAATTTATCTGGGTATGGTGGTGCATGCCTTTTCCTCCATGCTGAGGTGGGGGGATTGCTTGAGCCCAGAAGCTTGAGGCTGTGGTCAGCCATGATCATGCCCTGCACTCTAGCCTGGGCGACAGAGTGAGACCCTGACTCAAAAAAAGAAAAATAAATAAAAGAAAAAAGAAGGAGGAGGAGGAGTGAGTGTGCATCTGTCAGTCAATGCTGACAATCTCATAAAAAGTGGTGTTCCACTGTGTTTAATGCTCTTTTGTTTCTTTTTGTCTCTTGGCGGTTCCTTGAGGAATTTTATGATGGGGCAGAGGCAGAAGGTGCCACTTCACTCTGGGCCTGTCTGTTCTGAATGGTTATTTTCATTGTAATTCTCAGGCCCTTCCAGTCACTGGTTGCCTTGAGATGTCATCGCAAACTTTTTTTGGAGATAGATCCAGGAGACTGATCTTGGAGACCAGCACAGACATGGCACCGACTTCACTCCAGGGGCACCTCAGGTATAGGTTTTTGATCTCATTGGGGTCAAACTTAGGTGGGGTGATGGAGGTGGCTGGTGTCAAATGTACCTGGATTCCGGATGACCAAACAAAGTTGCACTTTGACCTCCTCTGAGCCGAAAACCAAAAACTAAACTTTTCCTTATGATTGCAAATTTTCATGCTAACCTGTCAGGGGAAGTGAAGAATCATTAATGATGGGACATCCATACAATAGGACAATCTGCAAATATTAAAAATGAGGCAGATTAGCCAATTGTAGAGAAAGTTAACAAAGTCAATATTGGTTTTTTGAAAAAACCAACAAAACCAATAAAATTCTTGATTAGACTGATGAGAAAAAAAAGAGAATAGAATTTACCAATATCAAGAACTAAGGGGAATTATCACTACAAATTCATTAAAAAGACAAAAAGAAGCTGGGCTTGGTGGCTCAGCCTGTAATACTGCACCTTGGGAGGCTGAGGTGAGTGGATTGCCTGAGCCCACGGGTTCGAGACCCGCCTGGGCAACTCGGCGAGACCTCATCTCTACTGTAAATCAAAAAATTAGCCGGGCATGGTAGCACGCACCTGTAGTTCCAGCCACTTGGAAGGCTGAGGCGGAAGGATCGCCGGAACCCAGCAGGTCGAGGCTGCGGTGGCCAGGAGTGTGCCGCTACACTCCATTCTGGGCGACAGAGTGAGACTCCAACTCAAAAAAAAAAAGGACAGAAAGAGTATTTATGATCAATTTTGTGCCAACAGATTTTACAACTTAGATGAAATAAAATTTCTCTGAAAAACACATATAAAACCTAACACGAGATGAAACAGAAAATGTGGAAAGCCCTATATTTATTAAAGAAATTGAATTTAACCGGGCTTGGTGACTCAGCCTGTAATCCCCTGCTTTGGGAGGCCGAGGTGAGTAGATTGCCTGAGCCCGCGGGTTCGAGACCAGCCCCGGCAACTTGGCGAGACCTCATCTCTACAATAAATAAAAACTAGCCGGTCATGGTAGTGCGTGCCTGTAGTTCCAGTTACTTGGAAGTCTGAGGCGGAAGGATTACTGGAGCCCAGCGGATCGAGGCTGCAGTGGCCGGGAGTGTGCCACTGCACTCCAGTCTGGGCAACAGAGTGAGACTCCAAGCCAAAAAAAAAAAGAAATTGAATTTATAATTAAAAATCTTCCCACAAAAAAAGCTCTAGGCTCAGATGGCTTCACTGGTTGATTCTATCAAAGATGAAAGAAAGAAACAGCAAAATCTTTCAAATTTGAGACAGAAGAATATGTGCTAGGATGGCAATGATCCTTGATCCTTCAATATACATTAAGAGAAGAAAAAGAAAAACAAAAGTAGACTGGGGGCAGTGTCTCAGGAGTTCGAGACCAGCCTGGGCAACATAGTGAGACCTCATCTCTACAAAAAATAAAAATAGCCGGGCTCGGTGGCTCAGCGTGTAATCCCGCGCCTTTGGGAGGCTGAGGTGAGTGGATTGCCTGAGCCCGCGGGTTCGAGACCCGCCTGGGTGGCGAGACCTCATCTCGACAATAAATCAAAAAATCAGCCGGGCGTGGTAGCGCATGCCTGTAATCCCGGCTACTCGGAAGGCTGAGGCGGAAGGATCGCCGGAGCCCAGCAGGTCGAGGCTGCGGTGGCCGGGAGCGGCCACTGCACTCCAGTCTGGGCGACAGAGTGAGACTCCGACTCAAAAATAAATAAATAAATAAATAAAAATAAAAAGTAGCTGGGTGTGGTGGAGTGTGCCTGTAGTCCCTCCTACCCAGGAGGCTGAGGCGGGAGGATTGCTTAAGCCCAGGAGTTTGAGGTTACGGTGAACTGTGATCCTGCCAGTGCACTCCAGACTGAGCAACAGAATGAGGTGCTCCTGCTCAAAAAAATAAAAAAGGGAGCGAACAAGAGAGTCTTCTAATCCAGGTGTGAATAGGATAAGATATCACCAAATAGGACTAGAAGTGATGGATGGTCACCTCACTGTTTCTCATCACCCCCACTATCAATTCCTTTTGGCTGGGCATGATAGCTCACACCTGTAATGTCAGCACTTGGAGAGGCCACGGTGGGAGGATCACTTGAGCCCAGGTGTTCAAGACCAGCTGAAGCAACATAGTGAGATCTCATCGCTACAAAAAAAAAAAAACAATCTAAATCTAAAAAAAACAACCAGGCATGGTGGTGTGTGCCTGTAGTCCCAGCTACTCAGGATAAGGTGAAAGGATCACCTGAGCCCAGGAGGTCAAGTTTGCAGTGAGCCATTGATCATGAGACTGCACTCCAGCCTGTGTGACAGAGTGTGACCCTGACTCAAAAAACAAAAAAGCAGTGTGT
The DNA here is from genome assembly GCF_000164805.1 of Carlito syrichta. Classification (NCBI taxonomy): domain Eukaryota; kingdom Metazoa; phylum Chordata; class Mammalia; order Primates; family Tarsiidae; genus Carlito; species Carlito syrichta. The sequence goes on along the minus strand of NW_007067407.1, from coordinate 118,237 downwards.
GAACACACAAGTAGTATTTTCTCATTTATGTAATGAATAAAGGAGATATATTGGTGCCATCTATGTGTAAACTATCCCCATAAGGATACCCTAGTGTCTTAGAGAGAAGAAATTGTTGTTACTGAAATTAGGAGTGGGAGAAAGACTAATTTTTTTTTTTTCAGTTGGAGTCTCCCTCTGTCACCCAGACTGGAGTGCAGTGACCGCTCCCGGCCACCGCAG
>NW_007067407.1:112640-117995 GCF_000164805.1 Carlito syrichta | reverse complement strand
CCACCGCAGCCTTGACCTGCTGGGCTCCAGCGATCCTTCCGCCTCAGCCTTCCAAGTAACTGGAACTACAGGCGCACGCTACCACACCAAGCTAGTTTTTGATTTATTGTAGAGCCGAGGTCTCACCAAGTTGCCCAGGCGGGTCTCGAACCTGCCGGCTCAGGCAATCCTCTCGCCTCGGCCTCCCAAAGTGCTGGGATTACAGACTGAGCCACCGAGCCCAGCCCTGCTTCCCTTTTAATATGTGTGAATTGGAGGTTGTGCAGTAAAGATCTTGCTCAGCTCCCAGGAGGTAGCCTATAAGCCCTTGTAATAGGCTGCTTGATAAGAAGATCTTTGTTTATCTGGGGGCCTCAGGACATGCAGTATTAACTTGATCTCTAGAAAGGCTAGAGAAAAGGTCAGTCATGCAGGTGGTCAGCCATGCTCACATGACTGACCTCCAATAAAAACCTTGAACACCAAGGCCCGGGTGAGCTTCCCTGGTTGCAATTCTCCGTGCATGTCACTACTCATCATCACCGGGAGAACTGAGGCCTGTTCTCTTGACCCCATTGGGAGAGGGCGATTAGAAGTTGCTTCTGTAGGATCTCTTATTTTGGATGAACATCATATCATGATCCTCTTGCGAAAACCAGGTGTTTGGAAACCCAGAGGAATGGACCCAGAAGAAAAAGAAACAACATTTCTTTAAGATTTTTGCAGTTTTCTTTCTATTATTGGTCTTACTTCATATATTACTTTTTCTTTTGTCTCCTGTCTCATGTCTATAATAAATCAGGCTCTATTTCTGGTGGGGGGAAAAAACAGCAGTTACTTCTGGTGTCTCCTGTCTTCCCTTTGCGAATTGTAATCTGCTTCGTTTCACTGTAATAAACCATAACTGTGAGTACAATGGCTTTTTGAGTTCTGTGAGTCCTTCTAGAGAATGATTGAGCCCAAGGGTGATTAACAGTATATACTTTATTGAACCATAGGGATGATTAATGCTGTATACTTCAGCATGGAGACAGGCATCAATTACATTGTGTATACACACCACTTAATGATCACAGTCAGTTCCTTTTCTTTTTCTTTTTGAGTCGGAGTCTCACTCTGTCACCCAGGCTGAAGTGCAGTGGCATGCTCACGGCCACCGCAGCCTCGACATGCTGGGCTCAGGCGATCCTTCCTCCTCAGCCTTCCAAGTAGCTGAAACTACAGGCATCCACTACCACACCCAGATTATGTATTTATTTATTGTAGAGACAAGTTCTTGCCAAGTTGCCTAGGCTGGTCTCGAACCCGTGGGTTCAGGCAGTCCTCACACCTCAGCCTCCCAAAGTGCCGGATTTACAGGCATGAGCCACTGTGCCTGGCCACAGTCAGTTCCTACTCAGCATATACCGTATACCAGGTTGCATATGTCCATAAATTGGATCCTCATAACAACCCCAGGAGACTGAGAAAACAATACATTTTTTACTCTTCTTGCATTGTGACAAGTATTGTCCATTTGGGAATGTATAAACACAAATTATGGCTTTAAAAAAATACAGGTGCGGTGGCTCTAAACCTGTAAGCACTTTGGGAGACCAAGGCATGAGGTTTGCCTGAGCCCAGGGGTTCAAGACCAGCCTGGGCAATATGGTGAGATCTTGTCTCTACAATAAATCAAAAAATTAACTGGTGTGGTCACATGCACCTGTAGTTCCCACTACTTGGAAGGCTGAGGTGGAAGGATCACCTGAGCCCAGCAGTTCAAGGCTGCGGTGGCTGTGAGCGTGCCACTGCACTCTAGTCCTGGTGATAGAGTGAGACTCTGACTCAAAAAATAAAAATAGATAAATAAATAAAAATTAAAAAATACTACAACGTGAACACCTGTGAATCATCATTCATGTTAAGAAAATAGGACACAGAAGCTCCCATGCCTCTACCCAGTTACATCTCCTCCCACCCCCCAGAGTAACCACTTCTCTGACTTTTGTGATCATCACTTCTTTGCTTTTCTTATTTTGCAGTTTCACCACCCATAAGAGTATCTGCAACATTTGACTGTGGTTTCATCTTTCCTGATTTCATATTTATTGAACAGAATAATACAGCTTGTCCTGTCTGGTGTTTGGTTTCCTTCATTCAACACGGTGTGTGTGAGACTTAGCCATGTGGGTGTGTACAGCAGCAGTCTTTCTTTTTCATGACTGCGTAGTATTCCATTGTATGACTATACCACGATGCATTTTTCCATTCTGTGGGTATAAATGTGGGTGGTGCCCATGTGTGGTTATTACAAACATTCCTCCTCCGAACGTCCTTTCATGTACATGTTTCCTGCTGCCCACGTTCGAGGTCTCTAGGATATGTGCTTAGCATGGGACATCTGGTTATAGGTCATGCGTGTTTCCGAATGTATTCATTTGCACGACACTGTTTCCAATTTTATGACGAAGCAATTGCAAAAAGAGAGGTTAGGTAACTTGTCCAAGATCACAGAGCTAAACTACCTTGAATCCAGGGATCCTTGCTCTGGAGCTCAGGTTCTCCCTAGCATGAGGTTGGCACTGAAAAGTGGGAACTGCTGTGCTAAGGGATATTAGGGACTGTTACTGGGGTTCCTCTCCTGTTACCGTTACTCTGAACTCTGTTCCCATCAGTTAATAATTAACTGCCCCTAAAGGGGCATTTGAGCCTAAAGATTTGCCTAGTTAATCAGTCACCGCCCCTTGGCTGGGCAAGGAGCAGTTGGTGAACCTGCTGCCTCCAAAGCCTCTTCCCCTGGCGTGGAAGCGGCCAGCAACTCACGATGCTCCGGACCTGTCGAGGGCTCTGCTCCCAAGTCGGCCCCTCTGCCGGAGGCTGGCAGCCCCTGTGCTTTGATGGGGGTGCCTTCCACCTCAAGGGCACAGGAGAACTGACACGGGCTTTGCTGGTGCTACGGCTGTGTGCTTGGCCCCCTCTGGTCACCCATGGGCTGGCGGTGAGCAGTGACCCCAAGGACTGGCCTGGAGGGTCCCCACAGCCTGACTCTGAGCCATCCCTCCCTGTCACCCAGCTCCAGGCCTGGTCTCAGCGACTCCTGGGCTCCCGACTCTCACGAGTATTTCTCCGAGCATCCATCTACGGGCAGTTTGTGGCTGGTGAGACATCAGAGGAGGTGAGGGGCTGTGTCCAGCAGCTCCAGACTCTAGGCCTCCGGCCTCTGTTGGCAGTGCCCACTGAGGAGGAACCGGACTCGGCTGCCAAGACTGGGTGAGCAGGGGGTCAGAGCCTGGGAGGCTGGGTGGATGGAAAGAAGCATGTCCCCAGGCTCTAGGCCCTGACGCCTGTTGGCTTGGCAGTGAGGCCTGGTACGAGGGGAACCTTAGAGCCATGCTGCGCTGTGTGGACCTGTCGCGAGGCCTCCTGGAGACCCCGGGCCTGGCGGGGAACAGCCTCATGCAGCTGAAGGTGACAGCACTGACCAGCACTCGGCTCTGTGTAAGGGACAATAACGGTTGGGGTGGGGGAGGGCATGGCTGCCCACCAGGTTCCCCTCACCATGACCAACCCCAATTTCAGAAGGAGCTCTCCTTGTGGGTCACAAGGCCTGGGGCCTCCTTGGAACTGAGCCCCGAGAGGCTGGCAGAAGCCATGGACTCTGGGCAGGTAAGGACCTCGAGTGGGGAGTGCCGGGAAGCAGGCTCTCTTAGACTTGGATATAGCAGACACCCACATGTGGGACGTTCCGCGTATTTAACTACCACGAATTCCCAGGCTTAGAAGGATCAGAGCAAATGTGGCTGTAGCTTAGGGGCATGGTTGAAACAGATAGAATGGGGATCATTCAGGGGCCCCAGGGACAGGGGCTGTTTAGGGACTAGCAGAAAGTATATCAATATGTTATCAATCAGCACAGCCCTACTGGAGTGTGCTGGCTGGACATAAGTTTTTGTTTGTTTGTTTGTTTGTTTGAGTTGGAGTCTCACTCTGTCGCCCAGACTGGAGTGCAGTGGCCGCTCCCGGCCACCGCAGCCTTGACCCGCTGGGCTCCGGTGATCCTTCCGCCTCAGCCTTCCGAGTAGCTGGAACGACAGGCACGCGCTACCACGTCTGGCTCATTTTGATTTATTGTAGAGATGAGGTCTCTCCAAGTTGCCCAGGTGGGTCTCGAACCCACGGGCTCAGGCAATTAACTCATCCCAGCCTCCCAAAGGCGCGGGATGACAGGCTGAGCCACCGAGCCCAGCTGGACATAAGTTTTGATTATACCAACAGGATTTTAATTTGTTCATTCATTCATTCCTTTATATCTCCCTATTATACTTGACTTCCCCACCACCACCGCTGGCAACATTTTGTCTAAGTTGTATCTTCTTGTGACTTTGTTTTGCCAGGTATATACTGTTGGGAGGGCGTATCTTCCCCAACATTTTATTATAAAAAATTTCAAATATACAGAAAGGTCTAAAGAATTGTACAGTGAACACACATATTCCTGACACCTTTAGCATTTAACTGTACTTCCTTTATTTTTGTTTTTTTTTTTTTCCGAGTTGGAGTCTCACTCTGTCACCCAGACTGGAGTGCAGTGGCCGCTCCCGGGTAGCCGGAACTACAGGCACGTGCTACCATGCCCGGCTAATTTTTGATTTATTGTAGAGATGAGGTCTCGCCAAGTTGCCCAGGCGGGTCTCAAACCCACGGGCTCAGGCAATCCACTCACCTCAGCCTCCCAAAGCGCTGGGATTACAGGCTTTGGGCCTATTCTTTGAGCCACAGAGCCCGGCCTATTCTTGTTTTTTTTAAGTTGGAGTCTCACTGTCCCCCAGGCTGGAGCCTGGACCTCCTGGGTTCAGGCAATCCTTCCACCTCAGCCTCCTGAGTATCTGGAATTACAGGCATGTGCCACCACACCTGTTTTTTGTTTTTTCTTGGTAGACGAGGTCTTGCTATCTTACCCAGGCTGGTCTCAAACTCCTGGCCTCAAGCAATCCTCTCAGCCTGGCCTTCCAAAGTGCTGGGATTACAGGCATGAGCCACTCTGCCCAACCTAATCGCCTTTAATTGTTGATGCATTTCGAAGTAAGTTGCAGACATCAGTACAAATGCCCCTTAAATGTTTCAGGATGTGATTCATTAGTTAGAGCTTGGTAATTATTTACAGTACTCCTTTCTTTTGCGGCAAAACACATGAGGTAAAACACATATGATGAACTACATTAAATCATAAATGTACCCTTTGATAAACTTTGACAAATTCACACACCTGAACAATCCCCATCAAGATTTAGAACACGCCGTGCTCGGTGGCTCAGCCTGTAATCCCGCGCCTTTGGGAGGCTGAGGTGAGTGGATTGCCTGAGCCCACGGGTTCGAGACCCGCCTGAGCAGGTG
>NW_007067407.1:110454-112620 GCF_000164805.1 Carlito syrichta | reverse complement strand
CCGGGTGTGGTAGCGCATGCCTGTAATCCCGGCTACTCGGAAGGCTGAGGCGGAAGGATCACTGGAGCCCAGCAGGTGAGGCTGCGGTGGCCGGACTCCAGTCTGGGCAACAGAGTGAGACTCCGACTCGAAAAAAAAAAAGATTTAGAACACTTCCATCATGGCGAACATTCCTTCTTGTCCTCAATCAAGAGGACATATTTTAAATTTACACAAATAGCATTATATCAGCTATCTCATTCTGTATCTTTGGTTTCCACTGAGCACTCTGATTTGAAGACCATTCAAGGGTTTGTGTACGTCTAATCCATTACTTAGAATTGCTGCTTCCAGCTGCATGGCTTAGGTCTCTGAGTGGCTTCTGAGTCTCCACCACTCCAAACTATGTTGTGCAGATATGCTGACGTTTCTCTCTCTCTCTCTTTCTCTCTGTTTTTTTTTTTGAGTTGGAGTCTCATTCTATTGCCCAGGTTGGAGTGCCTCCACCTGCTGGGTTCAGATGATCCTTCCGCCTCAGCCTTCCGAGTAGCCGGAATTACAGGCATGCGCTGCCACACCCGGCTGATTTTTTGATTTATTGTAGAGATGAGGTCTCGCTGCCCAGGCGGGTCTCGAACCCGCAGGCTCAGGCAACATTTGTTAACATTTAATGAACCTCCTTTCCTGTAGCTTTAAGCAACCAGGACACAGATTCCCTCCACCCCCCCCACCTTTTTTTGTTGTTGGAGTCTCCCTCTATTGCCCAGGTTGGAGTGCCATGGCATGACGCTCAGGGACACTGCAGCCTCTATCTGCTGGGCTCAGGCGATCCTTCCTCCTCAGCCTTCCAGGTAGCTGGAACTACAGGAGTGTGTTATCACACCCAGCTAATTTTTTTCATTTATTGTAGAGACGAAGTCTTGCCAAGTTGCCCAGGCTGGTCTTGAACCCTGGGCTCAAGCAATCCTCTCACCCTGGCCTCCCAAAGTGCTGGGATTACAGGGGTGAGCCACAAACTTGGCCTTCTCAGTGGTTTTAAGGATTAAACAGGCTGGGCGTGATGGCTCAAACCTGTATTCTCAGCACTTCAGAAGGCTGAAGAGGGAGGACTGCTTGAGCCCAGGAGTTGGAGGTTGCAGGTGAGCCATAATCATGCCACTGCACTCCAACCTGGGCAACAGAATGAGCCCCTGACTCAAAACAAACAAGCAAATAAATAAAATAATATAGCAGGCTAGGTGCGGTGGCTCACACTTACACTCAGCACTTTGGGAGGATGAGGCCGGAGGATTGCTTGAGGCCAGGAATTTGAAACCAACCTGTACAGCAGAGACCCCCATCTCTACAAAAAAATAAAAAATTATCCAGGCATAGCCGGGCTCGGTGGCTCAGCCTGTAGTCCCGTGCCTTTGGGAGGCTGAGGTGAGAGGATTGCCTGAGCCCGCGGGTTCGAGACCTGCCTGGGCAGCGAGACCTCATCTCTACAATAAATCAAAAACTAGCTTGGTGTGGTAGCGTGCGCCTGTAGTTTCAGCTATTTGGAAGGCTGAGGCGGAAGGATCGCCGGAGCCCAGCAGGTCGAGGCTGCGGTGGCCAGGAGCTGCCACTGCACTCCAGTCTGGGTGACAGAGTGAGACTCCGACTCAAAAAAAAAAAAATATGGAGGTTCTTCAGGGCAAGCTCCAGCTCCCTCCCTCACTCCTTACACCCCTTGAAGGGGCCTTCTCACCCACCGCTACAGCCTCAGTTTCTCCACTCTGCGCTAGTGATGCCCATGTTTCTGTCTCCAGCCCTGGCCTTTCCCCTGAGCCTCCCAGACATGTCCTTTTGAACATTTCCCAGACTGCTCACACTGCTGTGTCCCACACGGCACTCAGTGTCCCCCTAAACCTGTTCTTCCTTTCTGTCCCCATCTCAGGGGCAGCCCACTATTCCCCGCCCACCCCCCCACCACCCTCCGCCACTTGGGCTTTGCATTCACCGGTTCCCCGGCATAATTCATGACCGTCCTGTTCTCTGTCAACACCCAAGCCTCTGGCACCTAGATACAATGGGATTAAATGCATAGTAAACAAATGGAGTCATTTAAAAATTATTTGTGTTTTTGTTTTTTTTGAGTTGGAGTCTCACTCTGTCGCCCAGACTGGAGTGCAGTGGCTGCTCCTGGCCACCGCAGCCTCGACCTGC
>NW_007067407.1:109868-110228 GCF_000164805.1 Carlito syrichta | reverse complement strand
GTGGCACACTCATGGCCACCCCAGCATCGACCTGCTGGGCTCAGGCAATCCTTCCGCCTCAGCCTTCCAAGTAGTCAGAACTACAGGCGTGCACTACCACACCCAGCTATTTATTTATTGTGGAGATGAGGTCTTGCCAAGTTACCTGGGCTGGTCTCGTACCCACCGGCTCAGGCAATCCACTTGTCTCGACCTCTCAAAGTGCTGGGATACAGGCTGAGCCACTGAGCTCGGCCTGGAGTCATTTTAAACAATGAATTAATAGTGGGAAACTTAGCCTGACTTGGTGGCTCAGCCTGTAATCCCATGCTTTGGGAGGCTGAGGTGAGTGGATTGCCTGAGCCTGCGGGTTCGAGACCC
>NW_007067407.1:90714-109702 GCF_000164805.1 Carlito syrichta | reverse complement strand
AACTAAAAAAAAAAAAAAAAAAAGTGGGAAACTTGCTGACCACTCACAACCTGTCACCTGTCATCCTAAGTCCTTCATATATGTTCAAGGGAAACATTTAAGGGCCAGCCAAGGAGAAGTCAGTAAGAAACATTTAATTATCTGCCTTAGAGTGGGTGTATGGAATGATGGTTACAAACCTGGGTTCTTTACTTTTGCTTTTTTGGTGAAAAGAAATAAAAACATCCTGGACTCTGAAGAGACTGAGGTTCAAACACTAAGTCTGTCCTAACTAGCTGTGGGACTTTCACAAGTGACCTCACCTCTCTGTGCCTCAGTTTCTCCATCTGTAAAACAGGAGATGATAATAGTTGCTGCTTCAGAAAGTGGCAAAGACGAAATGAGTTAAATATTTAGGGAGGGCTTGAAGCAGCACCTGGCTCCAAGTCAGCCCTCCCTGAGGGTCTGAGACTATGCCCCAAGCCAGAGGAGGGACAATTCTCTGGTAACCAGGCAGGGCTCCCAGCTCTTCCCTACTCCTGGAGAGAGCATTCAGGGTTGCAGCATCCAGACCAACCGGTCCTAGGTGGGGTTCCATTGGCCGGCTAAGCCCTGTGTCGTCCATGTGGACCTTGTCGGATATAAAAGCTTGAAGCCCCATCGGTTCCGTGTTCTTTAATTTCCCAGTTTCTCTGAACCCAGCTGGGCTCCTGCAGCTCACACTCACCCTCATGACCCCCTTAACAAGACTGTGAATTATGGATGGTTATTATTCCCAGGTTACAAATGTGTTCATTCCCAAAATATGTGCTGAACATCCACCTTGCCCCAGATGCTGTGCCAGGGGCAGAGGTGACATGACAGCCAGGGCGACAGAATCCCTGCCCTCGAGGCACTCACTTATTTGTTAGTCAGGGGCGAGAGTCACTCAGTCATTAAAACCAAAGTCAGCTGGGCTTGGTGGCTCAGCCTGTAATCCTGCGCTTTGGGAGGCCGAGGTGAGTGGATTGCCTGAGCCCGCGGGTTCGAGACCCGCCCAGGCAACTTGGCGAGACCTCATCTCTACAATAAATCAAAAATTAGCCGGGCATGGTAGCGCGTGCCTGTAGTTCCAGCTACTTGGAAGGCTGAGGCAGAAAGATTGCTGGAGCCCAGCAGGTCGAGGCTGCGGTGGCCAGGAGCGGCCACTGCACTCCAGTCTGGGCGACAGAGTGAGACTTCAACTCAAAAAAAAAAAAAAACCAACCAAAGTCAGGGCCAGGTGCGGTGGCTCACACCTGTAATCCCCAGCACTTTGGGAGGCTGAGGTGGGAGGATCCCTTGAGGCCAGGAGTTCGAGACCAACCTGGACAACATAGCAAAAACTTGTCTCTACAAAAAAAGTTAAAAAAATTGGCCAGGCATGGTGGCGTGCTCCTGTATTCTCAGCTCCTGCGAGGCTGGGGCAGAAGGATCACCTGAGCCCAGGAGGTCAAGGCTGCGATGAGTCTTTGCCGCTGCACTCCAGCCTGGGTGGCAGAGAGAGAACCTGCCTCAAAACAAAACATAAAAAAACTGAGCATCTGGAACAAAACCCCCAAATCAGTCCATAACAAGTTAAGAATCAATAAGCATTGCAGGGAGAATGAGTCTGAGGAATGGGAAAGTGAAGTCCCGGATAGGGAGTTGCACATGTACAGCAGGACAGATTTGTTGAGAAGGTGACAGAACAAAGACTTGAAGGAGAGGTGGGAGCGGATGAGTGGACATCTGGGGAAGAGTGTTCAGGGAGCAGGAGGGAAGCCAGTGTGGCTGGAGAGCAGTGAGCCGGGGGAAAGTGGGCGCAGAGAAATCGCAAAGGGCCAAAGAGGAGCCTTGATGAAGAACCCAAGGTCGTAAGAGACTAATACCAGGTTGCACGTATGGCACTTAGCACAGGCTGGCTACTGTTCTAAGTACTTCCCGTGTATCAATTACAAGTCACTTGGCTGGTTCCATCTTGTCTCCTCACTGGAAAATGGGGCTTGGGAGAACCCTTGTCTACAGGGATCGTGATGAAGTTGAAAAAAGATAGTATAAGAAGTTACCTGGCTGGGCCTGGTGGCTCACGCCTATAATCCCAGCACTTTGGGAGGCAGAGGCGAGAGGATTGCCTGAGCCCAGGGGTTCGAGACCAGCTTGAGAAACTTTGCAAGACCTCTTCTCTTCAATAAATCAAAAAAGTAGCTGGGTGTGGTGGCATGCGCCTGTGGGTCTAGCTATTGGAAGACTGAGGCTGAAGGATCGCCTGAGCCCAGCAGGTCGAGGATGCAGTAGCTATGATCGTGCCACCACACCCCAGCCTGGGTGACAGAGTGAGACTCCAACTCAAAAAAAAAGAGGAAAATTTAGCTATTAGTTATAATAACAATGGTATTGAGTGTCCATCAGGTGCTGGCACTGTCTGGTCTTGATTATGTCCAGACACATCTCACATATTAACCCATTTTATGCACACAACAACTCCAGGAGGTAGATATTATTATCTTAATTTTACAGAGGAGAAAACAGGCCCAGAGAGGTCCACAAATAGCCCAAGGTCACACAGTAAGTGGTAGAGTCGGGATTCAAACCCTAATTCTGGGCTCATAAACACCTCAGTAAAGAGTATCTCTCTGATATTGCTACTTTTCCAATTTCTCGCAACTTCTAAACTTTCTCTCCCTTCTTGGGGTGGGAGAGAGGAGGCTTAGGTCCTGGAAGGGTCCAGTGGTCCCGAGCCCCTCTCCTCTCTCCTGCTGTCCCCCAGAATCTCCAGGTCTCGTGCCTCAACGCTGAACAGAACCAGCACCTCCAGGCCTCCCTAAACCGCTTGCACCGGGTGGCACAGGTAACACCTTCTGCCGTGGTCTGGCTCTGCTGCCCCTGCTGGACACCCTGGGGCTCTGACCACTGTCTCTCACCGTCAGCATGCCCGGGCTCAGCATGTCAGGATCCTGGTGGATGCTGAGTATACCTTGCTGAATCCTGCACTCTCTCTGCTGGTGGCTGCCCTAGCTACGCGCTGGAACAGCCCAGGAGACGGGGGGCCCTGGGTGTGGAACACGTACCAGGCCTATCTGAAGGTGTGTGGGACACTCCAGGGGGTGTGGGCTGGAGTCCCAGGGCCCCGACCCAACCGAGCATACCTGTGTGCCCTGCAGGATACATACGAGCGGCTGGGACGCGAGGCTGAGGCCGCGCACAGGGCTGGCCTGGCCTTCGGTGTCAAATTGGTAAGAGGCGCATATCTGGACAAGGAGAGAACGATGGCCCAGCTCCAAGGGACTGAAGATCCCACTCAGCCCAACTACGAGGCCACCAGTCAGAGGTAGGCCTGGGCCAGCCGGCCTTTGAGGGAAATAACAGTCCCTACCCTTCAGTTAGAGCCCTGGGTTCTTTATCAAGGCTCCTGGGCAGATCATCCTTTGTGTGTCCACACGATGCTCCCTCTTCCGGTCTGGGACATGAGAATGTCCCACTTGGATGGTAGCCTCCTCTTGACCTCCCTGCTCTCTCCTGTGTCCTCCTCCCATTATGTGTCCCCCACTTGCAGGCAGTTTTGCTTGTTTGTTTATTTTTTGAGTTGGAGTCTCACTCTATTGCCCAGGCTGGAACACAGTGGCATGCTCACAGCCATCGCAGCCTTGACCTGCTGGGCTCATATGATCTTTCCACCTCAGCCTTCCAGTAGCTGGAACCACAGGCCCGTGTCACCATGCCTGGCTAATTTTTTTTTTTAATTGTAGAGACGAGGTTCTGCCAAGTTGCCCAAGCTGGTCTCAAATCCCTGGGCTCAGACAGTCCTCTGGTTTTTGTCTCCCAAAGTGCTGGGATTACAGGTGTGAGCCACTACGCCTGGCAACTTTTTTTTTTTTTTTGAGTCAAAATCTCACTCTGTCACCCAGGCTGGAGTGTGGTGACACAGTTATGGTTATTGCAGCCTTGACCTGCTGGGTTCAGGGAATTCTTCCGCCTCAGCCTCCAGAGTAGCTGGGACTACAGGCGTGCACCACCATGCCCAGCAATTTTTTGATTTATTGTAGAGATAAGCTCGAGCCATGTTGCCCAGGCTGGTCTCAAACTCCTGGGATCAGGCGATCCTCTTGCCTCGGCCTCCCTAAGTGCTGGCATTACAGGTGTGAGTCACCACACCTGGCCTGCAGGCAGAGTTAACACCTGAGTCAGATCATGTTCCTCCTCGGTTCAAATTCCTCCCATGGCTCCCACGACACTCTCAATAAAGTCCAAAGCCTCACAGTGGCCCACAGGCAACATGATCTGGTCCCTGTCACTTCTCTAACTTCTCCTTCTGCCCTTCCTCTCACTCTTTGCACTCCAGACACACTGGCCTCCTTGACAGCTGCATGGTCCGATCCCTCACCTCCTTAAGTCTTCACTTCTTGGTGCCCTCTCAGGGGGCCACAGGGACATATTCAGAATACAGGGCAAATGGCCAAGCCAAGGCTAGAAACTAGGCTCGTATCCAAGACCTGTGAGGGCTCCCTGGCACGTTTGTGTACCATAGACTTAATAACTGGCACCAAGCTGGGTGTGGTGGCATGCACCTGTACTCCCAGCTGTTTGGGAGGCTGATGTGGGAGGATTGCTTGATTCCAAGAGTTCAAGGCCAGCTTGGGCAATATAGTAAGACCCTCATCTTTAAAAACACAAAAATTAAAAAATTAATAATTCACGTTGTTATTTTTTTGGGGGTCTAATCTGCATATCATAAAATTCACCATTTTAACAATTCAGTGGGGTTTAGTATATGCTCAAGGTTGTGCAACCATCACCACTATGATTCCAGAATGTTTTCATCACCGCAAAAAGAAACCTCCTATCTGTCAGCAGTCACCTTCCATGCCCTTCTCCCCTCAGCCCCTAGAAACCACTCCTCTGCTTTTTATCTCTGTGGATTTGCCTATTCTATTTCAAATAAGTAGAAATATATGACACATAATAGAAATATGTGACACATATTAGCATCATGTTTTCAAGGGTCTTCTATGATGTCACATGTAGGGGCACATCATTCATTTTACAGCTAAATCATATTCCGTTGTATGGACGTACCACATTATGTTTATCCGTTCACCAGTTGATGTTCATTTGGATGGTTTCTGCTTTTTGGGAGGCAACATATTTTGAATATTCAAAAATATTCAACAATATTCTGAATATTGTTGCTACAAACATTCATGTTCATTTTTGTGTGAACCTACATTTTTAATTCTTCTGGATATAGACCTAGGAGTGGAATTGCTGGATCATATGGTAACTCTGTGTTTGACTTTTTGAACAACTGCCAGATGATCTTCTAAAGGGGCTGCATCATTTTATATTTGCACCAACAATATATGAGGGTTTTTATTTCTCCACATCCTTTCCAATACAGAATCACTAATGTTTTAATATAGATTTTGAATAAATAATAAATTCATGTGGTTCAAAAACACAAGTCATATGAAAATGAATATGATGACATATTTCACTTCCACCAATGTCCCTGTCAGTTTCTTACCTGTGTTTCCTAAGTTTCTTTAGGCATGTACAGGCACATATAAGATATCTTCTTGTTGATTTTATTTTTAATGCAGAATGCATTGTTTCTGCAAACTGCTCCTTGCTTTTCCACTCAACTGCCTATCTTAAAGGCAAAATGATCAGTAATAATGAGCCCGGGCTCTGGAGCACCGCTTAGCCTGAGTTCAGATCCCAGCTTAGCCACTTGGAGTTGTCCGATCAGGAAGACAAGAGAACCCCTCTCAGCTTCAGTCTCTGCATCTGTTAAATGGGGATGACAAGCAAATCTACTTCACAGAGTTGATTTGAGAATTAGATGAGTGATTAGATTTTCCCAGAGGAAACAGGAGTTCGCCAGGGATTTAACTAAAGGAGAGTTAGTGAAGGGACTGTTTACAGAAATGTGGGCAGGTTAGGGGAACTTCCCACAAAGAAGGTTGAGGCACCCAGGAACACACAAGAGCAGGAAGCTGTTTCAACCCCTGTGCTAGAGCTGAGAGAGAGGAGGGCCCCCTATAGGGGAGCTGTGACCACACAGAGGACAGAGTCAGGGTGAGCAGGGGACGGGCCAAGGGCCAAAATGCCAGCTGTCTCTCTTTCCACCTCCTGACCTCCTGCACATGACTCGACACGTGATGCAGGACCCAAAAGTCAGCTTCTTGAGGGGCAGAGACCAGACCTGGGGAGCAAGGTGAATACTCAGCATAGGGTATACAGTACACAGGTGGCACGTGGCCTGCAACGAGTGTGGAAAGCATCTGCCAGTCCCTCTACCGCTCTGCCCATCTCAGTGCCCAGACAGCGACCTTGTTCTTTTTCACAGCTGTGTGGTATTTCATTATCCCCTGTGTGCCACCGTCCACTTAGCCAGTTCCCCACTTATAGACGTTTGGGGTGCTGCTGGGCATGTTCTGTCGACAGTGTGCTGTGAATAACCTTGGGCAAATGCCAACTTGTGCGTGGGATGTGATCCTTTGCTGTGAGATCGCCATTGAGCCAAAGACTTAATATACACACTCACAGCCGGGCTTGGTGGTTCAGCCTGTAATCCCGTGCGTTGGGAAGCTGAGGTGAGTGGATTGCCTGAGCCTGCGGGTTCGAGACCCGCCTGGGCAACTTGGCGAGACCTCATCTCTACAATAAATCAAAAAAATTAGCTGGGTGTGGTAGCGCGCGCCTGTAGTTCCAGCTACTTGGAAGGCTGAGGCGGAAGGACTGCCGGAGTCCAGTAGGTCGAGGCTGTGGTGCCCGGGAGCGGCCACTGCACTTCAGTCTGGGCCACAGAGTGAGACTCCAACTCAAAAAAAAATACACACTCACCTCCCTCCATCCTCAAAACGACGCTCGGAAGTGAACTCACAGTTACAAAAGAGGAAAGTGGCTCAGAGAAGGATGTCCCTTGCAGCTGAGGCAGATGGAACGGGGATACTTGCTGACTCAATACCCTGGAGCACCCCACTACCCAGTCCCTTGTGCTGACCCTCCCTTGCCAGGTGAGCTGAATGGAGCATCTCCGTTCAGTTACAGCCGCTGCCTGGAGCTGATGCTGGCCCACGTGTCCCACCACGGCCCCATGTGTCACCTCATGGTGGCTTCCCACAATGAGGAATCTGTTCACCAGGCGACCAAGCGGTATGCGGGGGTGGGGGGGTGGGGGGGGTGGGAAACAGGTATCCACAAGGAGCCTCCCCTCCTCTCCCTTGCTCACATGCCAGGGATGGGCAGAAGGTGGAGGATGTGGAACAAGAGAAGGTACAGTGAGGTATTCTGGGAGGATATTAAAAATATCCTGCTGTGCCTGTGGGTTCTGGGGGCCCCAGACAAGGCACTGTCCTTTATTTGCTGGGGAATGGGGAGGTGTAAGGACTCCGGGGAAGTGGCTTGGGCTCACTGGGGGGCTTTCAAGGAATGCAGAAGGGTGGCTGTTTATCATCGAGTTTGGAAAGATTTCAATATTTGAATTACTGGAACAGCTATATGGGTGTGTCATGGCTGACCTGCAGTCACTGTCTAGACTGCTGATTGATGATGTGACCTTGCAGCCACTGTCTGGATTGATGATGTGACCTTTTCTGTAGCATGTGGGAGCTGGGCATCCCTCCGGATGGGCCTGTCTGCTTTGGACAACTTCTGGGCATGTGTGACCACGTCTCCCTGGCACTGGGTATGTGAACAGCTTCTCCCGCAGCCCAACCTCAAGCCTGAGGCCTCACTCCCTCTCAGTCAGATCCCTTCTGCTATTCCTAACCAAGGCTGGCCAGACTCCCGTCCAGAGCCTGCAGTTGGCCCGGCCTCCAGACAGATCTGCTATTCCAATATCAGAGGGCCTTCCGGGGCTGTCTCTGTGTCTGCTGTCTGTTGTTTCTGCCGGTTCTTGATCATGGTGTCCTGTGTCCTGTGTGCTTTGTTATCTTTACTGGGCTGCTTCCCAGGCCTGAGACCAGATGCTTTATGTTTTCTTCTGCCAGATGCTATGGGGTACGCAAATCACTTAAATCCCAGCTTGAGGTTTCTTGAGACATCCAGTGATGTAAATCTGGGCTGCAAATACACGAGGGGACTAGCCCAGTGCCATCACCTCTGAGATAGATTTTTCTGTTTTCTTCCCTGATCTGCTCATGGCCAAGGCCATTCCCTGGGAGTGGGGGAAGGTTGGAGGGCTGACTTTTCATTAACTCTTACTCTGAGGGTGTAGCTTTTCTGGGTTCCAGCTTAATTTGAGGACATCCTCCCTTATAAATTTCACCTGGGTCAGGCCTTGAGCTGTGAAGGCATCAAAGAACTGCTCGATTTTTCCTTTCAGGAAGAAGTGGCTTCCTGTGTGTCCCTTCTCTCTCTCTCTCTGAGTTCTCACTTTCTCTTAATTTTGGATTAGTAAATTTTTTACTCTCTTGGCAACATTTTAATAACTTTAAGGATTTAAGTGATCAATTTTATCCAATTCACTGAGTCTGCCATACTCTCATAAGTGGAGGTCTCTGTTCCGAATGGGGGCTGGGGAGCCTCCCCAGACAGAGACCATATTCTGCCAACACTCTCTCCCCAGGCCAGGCAGGCTACGCAGTGTATAAGTCCATCCCCTATGGCCCCCTGGAGGAGGTGATCCCCTACCTGATCCGGAGGGCCCAGGAGAACCGCAGTGTGCTTCAGGGTGCCCGCAGGGAAAAGGAGCTGCTCAGCCAAGAACTGCGGCGGAGGCTGCTGAGGGGAGGCCTAAGGGTACCCCATTAGCACCCCTGGGAGTCATGTGGTCAATAAAGGTCTTAAGCTACTGCCCAGGCTGCTGTCCTGCACTGAAACTGTCTTCTTGGGGAAGGGTTCATCTTGATCTCAGCCAGACCAAGCTAAGGGACTCTATAGCTCAAGAACGCACTTTAGATGATCCTAGCGCACAGCAAGGCCATCAGTCAAGGATTAATGATGCCTTCCCCCAATTCTGAGGCTGCCCACCCTGTGATAGGTCTGGTCAGTGACTGACATGGGAATTTTTTTCATCCAGTGGATGTCCAAATGAAGAACACTGAACCACTGAAGTCAAAGCTGGGCCGAGGCCACATGGTCAGGGAGGGACAGAAGGAAGAGACAGGCTTCTCTCTCAGTTCATGTGCACTGAATGAGGCCCCTTCTGAGCTAGGTTCTGAGATGAACAATGCTGGGGACACAACAGTGACATAATCTCAGGCCCTGCCACCCGTCTCTTAGTCCGGTGGGGGCAGATAGAACTATCTTTAGACAGTGACAGCCCAGAGTGGTCAGGGCTGTGATAGAGGAAACCCAGGCAGAGTAGTGGAAGTCAGAGGGAGGCCAGAGGAGGCACTGACATACACTGGGGAGATCAAGAGGCATCCCAGAGAATTCACGAGAATAACCAATGAAGATTGAGAAGAGCATTCAGAGGCAAGGGTATGTGTACGAACAGTGTGTGTGACACGGACTGGGGAGTGGGGAGGCAAGGCTGGAGGGATAGGCGGGACCAGATGATACAGTGTTAGATGCCAGACTGCAGGACTTGGACTCTGTCCCAGGGGTACTGGGGGCTCGGGAGGGTCTCAGGCCGGGGAGGGACAGGGGCAGGAAGACCCTCCTGGCTACTATGTAGAGGGTGGACCAGAGAGGGGAGACAGGCGGGGAGCCCAGGAGAGGCTGGGACAGGTGGGCTACAGGGAGGGCAGGAGGGGGCTGCTGGAGGTTGAGGACGGGAGGGGAACTACTGCGCAAGCGCGGCAGGAGGCCACTGCCGCGCATGCGCCTGGGATTCCCGCTCAGACAGCGCCGAGGTCATGTGGCAGTCACGTGGTGACCACGTTGGAGACCAACGGTAAGTGCAAAGCCACCTGGCCTGGGGACGGGGCTGAGGATTTTCCTAGAGCTTCAGGGCCCCCAGGTCTCCCCCAGATCCCTCCTCCAGCCCTCAGAGTCCCCCTCAGAACCCCTTTTCATCAGCCCTCAGACCCCGCCCCAATATGGAAACTCCGCCTCCACTCTCAGGCCCCGCCCCACTAGGAAACTCTGTCCCCATTTCGTTGATTCCCCTCCCCGCCCCCCAGCAGACTCAGTCCTCAGGCCCTCCTGCCTTCGGTCCCCTCCCCCAGCCTGTAGCCCCTGTCCCCAACACCAGACCTCAAGCTACCGCAGACCTCAAGCTAGGCCCCCAGCCCACAGACATGCTTACAGCCCGCAGTCTGCCGTTCGCCGCCTTACCTCCTTCAGATCCCGGGGCACTGCTCTCAGACGCCACGTGTCCCTGTCAGGTCCCTTTCCCCAGCCCGCAGACCCTCCTCCCTTGGACTCCCTCACTACCTTTTAGGTCCTAAACTGCAGGCCGCTCTTCCAGCAACTGGCGACCTTCAGAGCCTCCTAAGCCCTGGCTCCTTTCTCACGCCCCTGTCCTAGCCTCACAGCCCTTTTACTACCCTTGCACGCCCTACCCCAGCCCTAAAACCCCCTCCCAGTCCTCGGATTTCCTTAGATCCCCTGGAGCTCTCAGTTTCCCCAAACCCTGTCCTTCTGGTATGTACGTATGTCCCAGAGCCACCCTTTCTCTCATTCAGATGCTTCCCTTAGGATCAGACCTATCCTGAATCCCCTTCCCATCTAGACTGCCCCCCAGGACTCCCAGCGACTCTGTTTGTATTGCTTTATTGTCCCCAGAGGTCCGGTTCTTCACTTCCTCCTGCCCTCATGAGACCCCTTAGCTGACCCTGGCCCAAGAGCTGACTGAGTCTGCAGCCCACAGATGCCCTCACGGCCCTCCCACTTCCCTGTGGAGCTGGGTTCTGTACAGGATCCAGACACCCAGGTGGGTCGTCTGCATCGTCTGGCTGTGGCCGGGGGCCCAAGATGGGGTCTGGTCAGGCTTCTACGGAGAGGTGAGGATCTGGCTGCTGGGACTGCCTGTAGAGGCAAGATCAAGGAGCAGTATGGAGGGTGTGGCTTCAGTTGGCCAGTCAGCAATTCTGTGCTGGGCACCCTGCCGTGTACTGAGCAAGCTCTGGGGTCCCTGAGGGGATTTAAGGGTGAACATGACCTCTGGGTTATTGTGAATGAAATAGGACACACTAGAAAGGATGGCTTTTCAGGTGGAGTGATACCTGAGTCATAAAAGCCAGTAATGCAAAAAGGGGGAAGGGGGAGATTCTTGGAAGACAGAAGAGCCTGTGCAAATGCCCTAAAGTCAAAATGAACTGTGCACGTGTGAGTAGCAGCCAGACTCAGGGAGTGCACTGAGGCTGAAAAGGCAGGTCCAGGCAGTCAGGGGCTTCAAAAGTTGGATTTTGTTCTGTGAATGAGGGGAAACCGTTGGCATTGTAAGCAGGAAATTAATATTCCTATGAACATTAACAATTTATCATTTGTTTTCAATACCTTCTGTAAATTGATTGTGTATCAGGCCACTTTCTGAACTTGCTTAATAGTTGTAATTGTTGTTTCTTCTAGTATTTTTGTTATCTGCAGGTGGTGACAGTTAGGTGTCAGCCCTTCAACTTTTTTAAAATTTTAATTTCTTTGTTTTTTTTTTGAGACAGGGTCTCACTCTGTTGCCCAGGCTGGAGTGCATTGGCATGATCACGGCTCACCACAGCCTCCACCTCCTGAACTCAGGCGATCCTTCCGTCTCAGTCTCCCAGGTAGCTGGGACTACAGGCACACCATACCTGGCTCAATTTTTTAAATATTTTTTTATGGAGTTGAGTTCCCACTATGTTGCTTTGGGTGGTCTTGAACTCCTGGCTCAAATAATCCTTCTGCCTCAGCCTCCCAAAGCACTGGGCGTACAGATGTGAGTAGCGGCACCCAGCCAGCCCTTCAATATGTAAACTCTAAATTTTTTTTCCTGTCTTAAGATATTGGCCATCACTCCCAAACCACGTTGGTGGTTTTCTTTATTGTTATTGTTCTTGATATTAAAGGGGATGAGTCCTACGTTTTTGGTTTATAACTTTTGTCAGGTAAGGGAGTTCCCACCTAAGATTTCTTTCTTTTTTTTTAAGAGACGTGATCTCACTCTGTCATCCAAACTGGAGAGCAGTGACTCGATCATAGCTCACTGCAACCTGGAACTGCTGGGCTAGAGAGATCCTACTGGGTCATTCTTCCAAGTAACTGGGACTCCAGGCACACGCCACCACTCCTGGCTAATTTTTAAAAAATTTTTTTAGAGACGAGAATCTTACTATGTTGCTCAGACTGGTGTCAAACTTCCAACCTCCATCAGTCCTCCCATCTCAGCCTCCCAAAGTGGTGGAATTTCAGGCGTGAGCCACCACACCCAGCCTCCCATCTAAGTTTTCTTAGGTGTTTTTTTCCTAATCATAAGTAAGTATTGAATTTTATCAAGTGCTTTTTCTGTGGCTACTGGATTAAACATGTGATTTTGCCCTTTAATCCACCCATAATTGTGTTTTATTTTTAATTTTATTTTTTGAGTTAGGGTCTCACTCTGTCACCCAGGCAGGAGTGCAATGATGTGACCACAGCTCACTGCAGTCTTAACCTCCTGGGCTTGGGCAATTCTTCTGCCTCATCCTTCTGAGTAGCTGGAACTACTGGGGCATGCCACCACAACTGGCTAATTTCTTAAATTTTTTTGTAGAGATGGGGTCTTGTTATATTGCCCAGGCTGGTCTTGAACTCCTGAGCAGTTCTCCTGCCTCAGCCTCCCAAAGTGCTGGCATTACAAGCGACAGCCACCACACCCAGGCTCATGTATGTGTTTTATTACATTGATAGATTTTCTCATGTCGAATCATCCTTGCTTTCTGGGATAAATTGATTTTACTTTATTTAGGATTTTTGCATACGTGACCTTAAATAGAATCGATATGTAATTTTTTCTGGTTCTGGAAGCTCTCATCTGGTTTTGGAATTGAGGTCATACTAGCCTCATAAAGTGAGCCTTGCTCTCTTTTTCTCTTTTTGGAAAAACTTATATAAGATAATCTACTACTTGAAATGATTCATGTTTTAAGAGGCCTCTTAGGCCGGGCATGGTGGCTCAAGCCTGTAATCCCAGCACTTTGGGAGGTCGAGGTGAGGAGATTGCCTGAGCCTAAGGGTTCGAGGCCAGCCTGGGCAACTTGGTGAGACCTCATCTCTCCAATAAATAAAAAAATTAGCTGGGCGTGGTAGCGTGCACCTGTAGTTCTGACTACTTGGAAGTCTTAAGGCGAAAGGATCGCCCAAGCCCAACAGGCTGAGGCTGAGGTGGCCGTGAGTGTGCCACTGCACTCCAGCCTGGGCGACAGAGTGAGACTCCAACTCAACTAAAAAAAGAGGCCTTCTTGGGGAAAGATGAGTACAGAAAGCCAGTTAGGATGCCGTTGCAAAAGGTGGTGGGCTACTGAGTGAAATGCGATGCAGTGAGTTTGGTGTCCAGAAGTTCCCGAAGGACCACATTTGGAGGGATTCTGTGACAGAGACCAAGCTGGGTTGGACCAAGTACATGATTGATTAGCCATGTCTACCAAGGGCATAGAGTGCAAGGACAAGGTTACCATGCAGTTGACCCCTCTCCCTCATAGGGACTGGAGGAAGAGGAACTGGTGAATGATGGATGAGGGGTGGGGAAATCCAGGGCTTGGGGCAGAGGATGAGTAGTTGGAAGGGAGATTTGAAGAGGGGGGTTGTGGGGGAGGGGATTGGTACATGCTTGGAGGTAGGGTGCGGAGGAGGTTGCTACTTGGATTTAGTCCTTAGATGCAGTTTTCAAAAATAAATTTAAGAGATTTCCTGATAAAATCTAGAAGGTTTGCTTTTCTTGAAGAACTGGATGCCGGCCTCAGGGGACCTGTATGTACATTACAGAGTTAGAGCTGAGTAGTGTTTGCCTGTCCTAGACAGTGTACTAGGCTCCCATAAGCCAAAGTCCCCATGAAGTCCACTTCCTCCTGGCCCTGGTGACCTTTGTGTGATTTTGACACCTCTGGGATGGGGGATGGATGTCTGCATGGCAGACAGATGTCTGTCACCCTGTGTTCCATTTCTGGGGACTTAATGGTGATTTTTGGAGCACTGTTTTGAGATGGATTCTGCGGCACCTGGAGGGTGGCGGTTCCAGGACACAGAGATGGAAACTGGGGCCAGTGGTCACCCAGTCAAGGAGGGACTGTGGAGATTGGGAATTGGCAAGAGCGTATGCCTAGTGACCCCCAGGAGTATGGGGTGGGGACAGTCCTAACACTGCCGCCCCTAAGTTGTCCAGGTAGATGCTGAGAACTCTGCTGGGCAGACGGGGCTCTTCCTCTCAGCGCTGCTGGGCCACGGCTCCACTGTGCGACTCCTTCTGGCCTTTGGTGCCAACCCCAACCAGTGAGTAGACAGGGGGTGGTGCCCCCACACTACCAGGGCTGAGTTTGTGCCCCGGGGAGCCTGAGAACCGGGGCTTCCGTCCCCTGAGGCTCTCCTTCATGACTCCTCTTCCATTCCCCGGTGAACCCCGTTCCCCTGTGACCCTTCTTGTCCTCAGCTAACCCATTCTCACTCACCAGCTACTGTTCCCATTCTCTGGGTGCCTTCCGTGCACTCAGTGAGCCTCTCGTCCCCCCAGAGACCTCACTGTGGCCTCAAGGGCCTTTCCCATCCCGATGTCCACCTCCCATGTTCACAGTGACGCCCCCCACCCCCCGGTCCCCCCACCCGGCCACTTTCTGTCCATGTTCAGTCCCTTTCCTAATCAGTTCCCAACCGTGTTGTTCTGCTGTAGCCGTTGCCTTGATGGCAGCACACCGGTGCACGCCGGTGCCTTCTCCGGCCGCGGCCTGGTGATGCGGCACCTGCTGCAGGCGGGGGGGGACTTGCGTCTGCGTGACCAGCAGGGTCGCACCCCGCAGGACTGGGCTGAGCAGGGTGGTGCCAAGCAGAGCTGGGAGGTGAGCCGTGGCCCTGGTGGGAGTGGGCGGGGCAGCAGGGCCAGCACCGCCACCTGGCCTCACCCCCGCGCGCCCCCATCCAGGTGCTGGAGCTGTTACAGCTCTGCCGTGCCCACATGTCAGCACTAGTGCATGGCAGCGAATTGGCACCCACTGCATCTCTGGGCCAGTTGCAGGCCAGATCTGGGAATAGCCTGCATGGCCCTCTGACCTCGCGGTGGCTGGTGCAGACTGACAGGTAACTGTCCACACCCCGAAGCCCACCCTCCGACCCGCCATGCCCAGACTTACCCTCGGCCTGCCCTTTATCCCAGGGTACTGAGGCTAGAACAGATCAGGAGGTCCCCCCAAGTCCCGGCCTTGGGGTTTGGCCAGGTAAGTGGGAAAGGTTGGGAGAGCGGGAACCGCCGCTGCTCTCTCTGTGTCTCATGGTCCTGTTTCCCACCCCCAGCTGAGCAGCCTGTGGCCACTGGGACTAGTGACAGGCATACCACTCGCGGACCCCAAGGAGCTGCTGCCAGCCCAGGGAGAGCCGGACTGCACCTACGAGAGCAGCTCCCAAACCCTCATGGCCAAGTGAGAGCCCTGCCCTGCCCTTGCAGATGCGAGTCCTGCCCTGCCTGGACCGGCAGCCTGGCTCCCTGCTCCCCTCGCACGGAAAGCCCCTTTGTCTCAGAGCCACGCTCTTCCCTTCCCGCCCCCAGCCTCCTGTGGAGGGGCCACCCTGTGACTGTGCGGCAGCTGAAGGCCCCCGGAGCCCAGCCTGACGTGTTGCTGGCTGACCTTCAGCACTGCAGGTGCTCCGCCCCAGCCTCCCAAGGCCGTCTCCCGCCTGCCCCTTGGCTCGAGTGTTGCACAGACGAGACCAGGGCACACAGCAGTAGCCAGGGTCAGTCCTCGCTAATGGGCCAGCACCGCGTGGAGCCCACCCACTGGAGTGACCGCTGACTGGGAAGCGGGTGCCAGTTCTGTGTGTGGTGTCCTGTAGGCCCCAGAAAGGAGGTGGGGTGGGGAGGGCTGCCGTGGACAGGGCATGAACTGGGTGCTGGCTCCACCACTGCTGGCTGTGTGACCCGGAGTCTCAGTTCTTCCTTTGACGGCTGGTGCGGATTGTCTTCTCCTGGCACGTGGTGGGTGGTCTGTGCCCAGGAGCGGCCTGCTCCCTATGTGGGTTGGGGCCTGCTTGTGAATGGCCTGCTCTCCTCCTGCCCAGCACCCTGCACCACCCCAACCTGTTGCTGCTGATGGCCCTGAGCCCCTCTGTGGACCCATCAGGGCTGTGCCTTCTCTTTGAGCCTGTGTGGCTGGGCTCCCTGCATGGAGTGCTGCACCTGCAGAGACCAAGAAGGGAGGCGCCTGGCACCGTGCCAGGTCTGTTGCCTGGCCCCCTTCTGCTGCAGGTGCTAGAGGCCCTGCTGTTCCTGCAGGCCCGCTGGTGTGCTCATGGTGGCCTCAGCTCCCATGCTGTGCAGCTGGTGCGGCCAGGTCTGGCTAAGGTGGGCAACCTGGAGCATGGGCGCCCACTGCGCCAACACCGCCTGCGGCCCAGGTGAGTGCCTGCCCCACCTACCCGCTCCCATGTTTCAGTCCTGCAGCCACTGGCTCACCAGGTGCCTCCGGCCCCACAGGCCAAAGCCGGGCTGCTGCTGGGGAGGCCCAGGCCCAGGGCTGCCCCCGCCCCCCGAACTGTACCCATGGCTGCCACTTGAGCTGATCTGCGGTGACATGCCTGCCACCACCTCAGACCTCTACAGCTTCTGCATCCTGGCACAGGAGGTCTTCACCGGTCAGTGAGTGGCTCTGCCCCCTGCCCCACTGACACACCCCGCCCGTCTGGGTCCTCTAATCATGCTTCCTCACAGGAGAACTGCCCTGGGCTGGGAGAGAGGGGTCTGAAGTGAAAGCCAAGCTGGAGGCAGGTGAGAGTCCGGCCCTGGACCCCCTGGTCCCAGCCCCCTACCAGGCCCTGGTTCGAGCTGGGCTGGGCCTGGGGCCTGCTGACCGCTGGGGCAGCCTGCAGAGTACTCGATACCTGCTGCGGGAGGCCATGGCCCAGGTACAGGACAGGCCAGCAGGGGCTGGAAGGTGGCCATGGAACCCAGGCACGGCCCGTGTCCCCATGCCCCCTCCTTTCCACAGGACTCGGCTCCTGAGGGGAGCGGGAGCTCTCTGATGGAGGGGACCACACTGTCCCCTGCACCCCAGGATTCCCCACCAGGTTAGAGGCAAGGAGGGGATGGTGTCAGGTGACAGGAACAGCTGAGCTGTGCCCCCGTCCAACTACCCGGCTTGTCTCTGTAGAGAAAGTATACTGTGAAGTGGCTTCCAGAGTCAAGACAGCATCCAGGCCTCTGCTGCTTGTGACGGCCCCAGGCCCCACCCCATCCCAGGTGGGAGCCAGAACGGTGATGTGGGGCACCATAGGAGCTGCAGGACACCTGGGCAACACACGCCAACTCTCTGCCTCTACTTTCTGCAGGCCCCAGAGACTTCTGAAGTCACGAGCCACAGCAGGGTGCCCAGGGGCACAGCCTGGAACTCTGGCAGCAGCTTGACTCTAGGCAGCAGCCACAGCCCCAGCCCTGGCCTTTGTCCAGGCCCCCCCGCCAGGGCCAGCCTCAACTGCTTGGAGCCCAGCTCAGAAGTATGGATACCCCCGGAGCCCTGAGCTACCACTGACCCGTTGCTAACCTGTGACACGCCCCCAGCCCTAGTAGTCACCAACCCCAGGTTCTCTAGCTGCCTCTCCTCTGATCAGGAACACCCAGAGACTCCCAACTGTCCCCTCACTCACCTGTGACCCCTGAGTCCCCGAAGGCCCCTGCCTGCAGTCCAGCCCTCAAGACTCAGCATCCCTGTGGGAGACCCAGAGCTCTGTGGAGCAGTTTGAGAGGAAGTTCTCAGCGAAGACCCAAGCTCTGCAGGGGCTGCTGCCACACACGCACAGGGTTACCCTGCGGGACCCCAGCCCTGAGCCCGCCCCTTCCTGCTGAGCCACAGGGAGGCTTCCCACGCCGTGGGAGGCTGCTGGCAGGGAAGGTCCCGAGGGCAGGCTAAACAGAGAACCCTGTGCCCATCCCAGCCTTCCAGTCTCCATCTGTAGCTACCCGGTGGCAGCTCCAGCCTTTTCCCCTGCAGGCACCTGGCACTGAGCTGACTGCAGGAAGTCTCTCCTCCAGCTCAGAGAAGTGAGAAAGGGGCCCTGGGCGGGGGGTCCCTGGGCCCCTTCTTAATCCTTGAAGTAACCTGTTCACCCACACCGTACTACTCCACAGGATGGATCTGCTGGAGGAGATCGTAGCAGAACTGCAAAGAAGATGCCAACTCGGAGACAAGCCCAGCTTCCGCCCCGCTCCTGACACCGATTCCTAGGGTGCCCAGACCCTCTCTCAGCACTTACTGCCCCTCGCAGCCTTCCAGGAGGAACTTCCCACTTAGTGCCTGCCCCAAAGGAAATATAATAAAGCAACCCATCCGCCACTGTTTCTTCATTCATTGAGTCTGGTTCCGGCATGACACCAGCAGCCACATTTTCACCATTTTAATTCATTAATTTTGTCAGATGATTTAGTGGGACAGGTAGGGAGAGAGGGCAGGAGCTGTTTCCCCACCCCCTGTGCACAGGTCAGGACATGCTGGGGGCTCCTGAAGGGAGAGGGAGGACAGGTGTCAGCCCAGCCCTCCCTCGGATTTGTGCGAGGGCCCCCAGGATGGAGGATGGCGGGGGATGGGTCAGCCCGGGGCAGGGAAGCCATTTTTGCAGGTTAGGGACCCACATCAGATGCAAGTTACAAAGTTAGAAACTTCGGCAGGGGCAGGAGCTCAAGAAAGTACAAAACGAGGGACTGGGCGGGGCGAGGTCCACGGAGGGAAAGGAAGGCAGGAAGGGCCCTCCCGCTCCAGCTCAGCAGTAGCTTCGAGTCTGGCCCTCGGCGTGGAGGGACCAGCTGGGAGTCGGGTAGGGGGGTGGGGGGCCAGCCCCCTCCCCTCTTTGCCCTCCATTTCTGTACAGGGACCCCCGGGGGAGCTCGCCTCCCCTCCCGTAGGCTGGCGGGGCTGCCCTGTAGAGCAGAAGCGGCTCGGGAGGGCCCCAGGGTCCAGGCACCCTGTGAGGGGTG
>NW_007067407.1:87444-90123 GCF_000164805.1 Carlito syrichta | reverse complement strand
GCGGGAAGCTGGTGGGGTGTCCCCGTGCTCCCGCTGGCTCTGCCGCTCGGCCACCTGCTGAGCCCGCTCAGCCAGGGCCAGGGCCATGAGGCGCGCTGGGTTCTTGGGGGGTGGGGGAGGGGCACCTCCAGGACGCAGGAGGGACAGGGGTGGGGCCAGCAGTGGCGAATCCGTACCAGGACCTACACAGGAAGGAACGGAAGGCGGGTCAGCCGAGCGGGGCCTGGGCTTGAGGGTCTGGAGAAGGGAGGGTGGGCTGAGCAGGACTCACCTTGCTGGCCCTGAGCTCCCCGGGGACCCGGCAGCGCCAGCTTGCTGCTGATCTCCTGTTGGCAGGGGTCGCTCAGCTGGGCCTCAGCTCCACGCAGCAGCAGGGGCGTGAGATGGGGACGTGGGCCCGGGCCGGGGCTGAGAGCTGGTGTTCGGGTGGGGGAGGCAGGCGTTCCCCCAGCCCCCAGCAGTTCTAGCACAGCAGGTGGCACCGATACCGCTAGGGGCTCCGAGATGTCCAGGACAGAGGGCGAAGCAGGGCTGGGGGGCCCATGAGGTGAGAGGGCCTGGGGAGTTGCCCTGGGTGGGAAGGCAGAGGCAGGGGCTGGGGGTGCCGGGCTGGCAGGAGGCGCAGGGTCCCCCGGGGTAGGGCTGCTGCAGCGAAAGGTAAGAGGATCAAAGTCAAGGCCCCGGAGTCCCTCGAGGCAGCGGGGCGGGCTAAAGTCCAGCTCATCGCCATCGTCGAGCCAGGCTGAGGTGCGGTGCGAGGGGGATCCGGAGAGGGGTCCCAGCCCAGCTGCTGAGGACTCGGAGGACGAAGAGGACGAGGAGGAAGAGGAGGAGGAAGAGGAGGAGGAGGATAGGCTCTCACAGGAGCCAGCAGGTGCTGGACCCACAGGGAAAGCATCGCTGCTGGAGTGGGGTCGCCGGAGCCTATGCAGCCGCTGGAGGCCTAGAACGGTGGAGGTGAAGTGCAGTTAGAGGCCAAGAGTCAGTAGAACATACTTATATGTCAGTGAGAACAGGGCACACAGCTCAACATAAAACTGGATGGAAATAATGTAGAAATAATGTAGAGAGAGGCATTTCCCTGGAGAGGGACACGATGGCTGTGAATCCAGAAGGAGCTGTTCAGATTCATGGGTGATGGGGAGGACCATGAAGAGAACCCTCCCAGACCCAAAGCGAGGGTGGGGTCTGACCACGCCACGACGGAGTCTGGTAACCGCACAGGCAGTGAGCATGAGACTAACTGAGCCTCACACACGGCTGCTGAGACTGCAGATGGGACAACCGCTTTGGGAAGACAACTGGGCCTTGTCCTGTACAGTTGCACACTCTCTCTGCTGCTGAGTATGTGGCAGAGCAACCTCCCAGGATGCGATTATGGCGGGGATTGCACATCAGTGCCCCCAAATCCATCAGCAGTAGGCTGGATGAGCAACTCATGATGTGACATCCCCACGCAGAATACAAAGGAGCAGTGGAGAGGCATAAGCCTGAGCTGCACTCAGCAGCGTGGATGGTAGCCTGTAATTGGTGGTGAGTGCGAAAGTCAAGTTCCACATACAGTATTGTACCCCTATGACACCCTCTAAATAGTTTCAACAGCTGGGAGTGGTGGCTCACTTTAGGAGCTGAGGCAGGAGGATTGTGCCTGGGTGACAGCGGGAGACTCCAACTCAAAAAAGGAAAAGTTTCAGAGATGACCAGAAATGAGCAATATGTATGTTACACACACACACACCCGATATGATAATACCTTAAAAGTCAGGGAATAATGACCATGAAATTTAGAAGCTGCCTCTGGTTGGGAGGCAGCAGATGGGAGAGGGAGGAACTCACAGGTAAGTATTGGGGCTCTTCTAGTTCTGGCTAGTGGGTTAATGGGTGGGTGGTATTCATACTATTTAAATTTTTTTTTCAAAAGGAAAAATAGGCCAGGCATGGTAGCTCACATCTGTACTCCCGGCACTTTGGGAGGCTGAGGTGGGAGAATCACCTGAGGTCAGGAGTTCAAAAGAAAAAATAAATGAGACTGCCTTAAAGGGCCCTGCAAAGACCAACGAGTGCAGCGTGCAGCGAGCCCAAGGTGATACTTCATCCAACTCACTACGCCTAAAGTCCAGCTTAAAAGATTAAGGCTCCAGGACCCCCACACTTGAAGCGTAACATCTGGAGGCCACACCAGGACCCCATTTCCTCCTGGCTCCACCTGGGCACAGGTAGGGCCCGCCCTGTGCTCACCAGCTCCGCTGGCCTGCGATGAGAGCGACTCCTCGCTCTTGGCAGATCTCAGCGTGACCGTGTCGGGGCGGCTGCCTGCAGGGAGAGGTCGGTGAAGTAGGACACAGCGCACAGACCATCTTCCACCCACAGGCGACAGCTCGGTCTCTGACCTGAAGGCTGTGGTGGTGCACGGGTGCCCCCCAGCCAGGGCAGGGGCTTTTTTCGGGGTGCACTGGGGCCCCGGCCCAACGCAAAGAACGTCTTCCAGCTGCTACCGCAGGGCTTCCTCTGTTTCTCCCGTCTCTCCCCTTTCCTCCTGGGGTGTGGATGAGAAACAGTAGGCAGTCTGAGGAACCAGCGCCTCCGATCTGCCTCCTTCCTTCCCTACCTGCATCCTACTCACCTTTCCACAGGTGAGGCTGGCACCTTGGGAGTTGTGGGCTCCATGGGCGTCCCCAG
>NW_007067407.1:78815-87291 GCF_000164805.1 Carlito syrichta | reverse complement strand
ACAGCCCAAGCCCCGGCCCGCAGCGTGCCCACCCGGGCTGGCAAGGCAGGGGGCCAGGGTGGATCAGGCGGGAATGGGTGGGCAGCAGGCAGGTGAGGAGGGGTGAGGCAGAACGAGCTGATGAGGAGGCAGCTCCCAGCAGCCAGTGAGGGCAGCGGCTCTGGCTCCAGTTACCTCGGGCCAGAGGGCCCTCCGACGAGCTGAATCCTGACTGGGCTGGGGTCCGGGACAGGGCGGGGAGTCTGGGCGGGGCCTGGGCGGGGTCAAGCCTGGGGACCTCCCACCTCCTCCCAGGTGGACCCATGGCCCCAAGGGCCCCCAGGAGCTACAGGGGGTGAAGGAAGAACGGCGTCCGGGCCAACAAGTGGGAATCCCGAGCGGAGGAGCTGAAATGAGAAGGAGGGGGCGCGGGGGAGGGATTGGCCGGGGCGGGGTCCTCAGGGAGCCTGGAGGGAGGTCCAGCTTCAGTGGGTAGGAACGGGGCTGGGAGCCCACCTGCCCTCCCACTGCAGCCCTGACGATGAGGGGGCAGTAGCCAGGACGTCAGGGGGTGGCAGGAGGGCACACCTGCAGGGTCCAGGCCAGCGGAAGCGAAGGTATCACTGAACAGGACGTCCACATGAGTGAGCAGAAATTCCACCACCACGGACTGCACCCGAACTTCCCGGAAGGCTGCCGCGCCACCCAGCCCCACTGACTCCAGCTCCATAGACCTGGACGGGAGGATGCGGGGGCGGCCAGAAGCCCTGAGCACCGGCGGGCAGGTTCTGGCTAGGCATGTTGGGAGCCGCCGGAAGCCATGACTGTCTATTCAGCACCTCCAAGCTTCTCAAATGGATCACATCTAGAACTGTGTTCTCAGCGCTTCCCTCCCCACCTTCCCCATCTCAGTCGAGGCAGTTCAAGGCCAAACGCCTTGGGGTTGTCTTTGAGCCCTCTCTTTCCTTCACCCCCACGTTCAATCTGTTAGCAAACTCCGTCAATGGCACCTGTAAAATCTGCCCAGAATCTAAACTCTTTTCCTTCTTCCACTGTCCCCACTCTGGTCCAGCCTCCATGCCCTGCTTCCAGGACATCGAAGCGGCCTCCTCCCTGGTCTCTTGCTCCTGTCTGTATGCCCACAGTCTGTTCCCTGGAGCAGTTTGGAGCCTAGGAACACCTAAGTGAAGTCAGAGCCCTCCTGGCTCAGAGCCCGCCCTGGCTGCAGCTCACCCCAGGAAAGCAAAGTCCTCGCCATGGCCCACGGCCTCGAAGTCACCCCTCTCCCTAGTCCCTGTCGCCTCTTTGACCTCATCATCTCTCTTTCAACCCCTCCCTCGCTCACTCAGCTCCGGCTCCAATGGCCTTCCGACTGTCCCTCCAGCACTGACCCAGCCCCAGGCTTGTTTCCTCTGCCTACTTGGTTCCTCCCCACATGTGCACATGGGTCCCTCCCTCACCCCTTGAGGGACTTGACTCAAAATGTGACCTTCTCAATGGAGTCATCCCCAC
Organism: Carlito syrichta; assembly: GCF_000164805.1. Lineage (NCBI taxonomy): Eukaryota > Metazoa > Chordata > Mammalia > Primates > Tarsiidae > Carlito > Carlito syrichta. The sequence continues at coordinate 85,800 of NW_007067407.1, read as the reverse complement.
CACCTTATCTAAAAATGTAACCCCCTCCTCCGTACCCTAGGCCTTTTTTCCTGTTTATTTTCCCCCACATTCCCTATGCCCACTTTCTGATGTACCACCCATTGTACTTATTGACATATCTGTACCCCCAGAAAAACGTGAACTGCTCCAGGACAGAGATCATGACTACCTTGGTCTTCAGCAAGTCCTCTAGGCTCATCCTGCTGCTGGCCACAGAAAGACATATTGAAGCCTTCCCTGCCACTCTAGCTAAACGCTTCAAACTGCCATAACCCTGCATGCCTCCCGTCTCTGCTTCCTGTCTCCTCCGTGGCGCTCATCGCCATCTGACATTATTCTGTATTTTCCTTGTTGATGGCTCATTGTCCATTTCCTCATTGGGCATATGAGTCTTAGGAGGACAGGGCTTTGCTCACTACCATGTCCCAAGTGCTGAAACAGGGCTTATACATGGGAGGTAGTTGACAGATATGTATTAAATGAATGAACGAGAAAACAAAAGTTGGGTGGGCTCCTGGGGTGGTTTTGGTGGGACAGTTGAGGCTGGCCCCATGGTAGGGAGCTGAGGGGGCAGGTTGGTGAGCTGCCAGCTTACCGTAGCAGGTTGGGTGCCCAGACAATGGCCAGGTTGCGGGCATGCATGCTGGTGTTGGCGCTGTGTCTGGCCATGCGGGCCAAATGCCTCAGCAGGTACTCCAGGGTCCTGAAGGTGGGAACAGAGGGGGACACCTAAACCTCAGCTCCCTTGGAACCCCACTATGGCCTTTGCTTGCCCCTCCTGGTTCACCTGTAATGTGGTGGGGGCAGCTGTTGGATGACATCGTGGACCCGCACCAGACGTTCCTCCTCCCCAGGCACTGACATGGCTTCCTGAGAGCGTGGATAGGCAAGATGAGGGCTGGGCTGAAGGCATTTCCGCGCCTTCCAACCCTGCCAGAACCCTTACTCACACTGAACTTCCCATAGAGTTGGTAGGTGAGCAAGGGGTTAGGCAGCTCTCGGAAGTAGAGCTTGCAGAGGGAGGAAACGCTGTGAATGTCCTGCAGGAAGGCGGGGCCAGACAGTTCAGGGATCCTCTCACTGTCAAACTCATGCCTGAGACCACCATGTCAAGGAGGAGGAAGATTCAGGTCAGAGCTGGTCCACCTGGCTGTGTTCCGCCTGCCCTCGTACCCAAGTGCCCACAGATGGACATAACCCTCTTCCCAGACCCTGTGCTAGGCTCTTCAGAGGCAGAACCTTACTGGACTCCTCAACAAACCTAGCAAAGGACACTGAGACTCAGGGGGGAGACACTTCTGCAGTAGCTACCCAAGGCTGTCTGACTCCAGAGTGTGGCCGCACTCCTGCCATGAAGCTGTGTCATTCTCTTAGCTTTAAGAGGCCACTGGACACTGTGGACAAAATCCAAGCAACCCCTTGCTCACAACTCTCTGGTGAGGCCCCACTGCTCGTGGTAAAGCTCCCACCCACTGCAACCTCATGCCTCTCTCACTACTCCTCCAGGCTTCATGCTGTCACCTCTTACCTCTCTGCCTCCTGTCAATGCCTTGCTCTTGCCTCATTCCCTCCCGCCTCTAGACTATCTCTCCCTGGCTCCGAACCCTACTGTGGCTCCCCTTTCTCTTGAGTAAAAGCCAAAATCCTTGCAAAAGACCCGCGTGCGCTATCCTGATGACTTCTGGGACATGGTCTCCTGCTGCTCTCCCCTTTGCAGTGGCTGCCCCCTCACCCCCTCCAGCACTCCCCGGAGTAGTCGTCTCTGCTCGTGCTATTGAAAACTGCAGTGCTCCTTCCTGGCTTACTAGTATGATGCTCCTTATCTCAATGTATTGTTCTCCATAGCACTTGCCATCTTCTAGCAAACTCTATCCTTGCCCCATTTGTCTTTTCCTCTAGCATGGGAGCCCCATAAGGGCAGGCACTTCTGGACATTTCATTCACTGCTGTGTCCCTGGTGCCTAGAATAGTGCTTGTCACATGGCAAGTGCTCAGTGAAGGTTGATGCCTCTGATGAGAATGCTAACTCTACTCTCACCTTTCAGGCCTTAGCTGGGGCATCAACTCCTCAAAGAAGCCATCCCTGACCTCAGCCTTGCTCTACCCCCATTCTATGCCCTCCTAACTCCTGATAACTGTGTCCCTGGCACATGGCGCAGGGCTGGAATAGTGACAACATAAATGCCTGTGGAATGACAGGGCTGGTGGAGGGCCCTCACCGCAATCTCTGGATATTGGAAGACACGCCTGAGAGCCTGTAGATTCCATCCACCACCCCATGGGCCTCAATAAACTCAGAGCAGCAGCGCAGCACCTGGGGCACTGGGAGAAAGCAGCAGGGTCAGGGCTGGGCAGGTTGAATCCTAGGTGGGGGGGGGTAGGGTAGGCAGGTGGGCCCAGGCCTCACCGTCCTGGCCCGAGTTGCTGAGATGCTCTCCAAGGTCACAACCAAACACCCTTTGCCGCAGGATTCCCCGCTGCCGCAGTCGCTGCCGAGAAGGACGGGAACGCATGAAGGTGCGGAGGAGGCCAGCCAGCTTCCCACGTGGCCGGGGCACAGCTGTGGGGCAGAGGCAGGCCACACAGGGTCAGCATGGCCATAGGCCGGTGAGGTGAGGGGAGAACCTGACCCATTGTTTCTATTACCTGACGTCAGAGATGAAATACCCTGAGCAGCTGGGATGCCGCACGGGGGACCATCAGCATCTGTGGGGCAAACAGTGGGCAGAAAGGATGGATGGTAGACCGAGGATGTGGGAGGACTTCCCTGCTCTGCCCCTGGCACTTACCCGCCTTTAGGCCTGGACCTGGCCGCTCACTGAAGAGTTCCACACACTCACTGGGGAAGAAACCGACCTGAGAAAGGGTCAGGGTCAGAGGCTGGGCCACCCTCGTTGGCACAGTGCCCTTGTCCTACCTGTCTACCCCCAACCAGGCTCACCTGGAAGCCTCGCTTGCCCCGCCACCAGCTCCGATCCTCTGTGGGTGGCATGTCGATCACTGAAACAATGTCTCCCACCTGGGAGGAAACAGATGGGAGCAGGGTCAGAAGGAGCAGGGAAAGTGGGAGCCCAGCTGGAGTCTGCTCCCCCACAGCCTCACCTCGAAGGACAGCTCATCCGGTGCCTGGGCTGTGTACCGTTTGATCACGTGGGCAGCAGCCACTGCAGGAATATTGAGTGAGGCCTCCTCACTGAGGAGTAGGCGCCGGCCATGATTGTCCAGCTGAAATGGAGGCAGGATGTGGCAAGGAGAGGCCAGAAGAAGGGGCTAATAATGGCAGACAAGGTTCCTCTATGCCTCATGAGGCCACCACCTGTCCCCTACCTCAGAGCCTCTGTCACTCAGAGCTGTTGACCAAACATCTAAATTCCTGCCCTCTGGAAAACAAGCCCCTTTCTTTCCCCTCACATGTCCCAGGACTCTACCACCCCTACCCCTGCATCCTCCCCAGCAGATGCTACACTTTTGCTATCTAAAAACACTCTGATTTAAGCCACTCACAGTCAGGTGTTCTGTGAGTTACAGCCAAATCCATTTCTAACTGTTATACCTTTAAGTCCTGACATCCCCCACAGCCCAACACCTGCTAAAACACACACACACACACACACACACACACTTTCTCTCACAGGAATGCGCCCACATAGACACTAAAATATCACTGCCTCCTCCACTCTGGCTCCTTTCTTTTCTATGCCTCCGCATACTCCCAGGCTGGTTCTCACTTCTTAGGCATCCTTTGCCCACCCTGAACTCCAAGACCCTTTGCCCAGGCCCACCTCCATCCAGGTGAGCACAGGCCCACAGTTGAGGTTACTGTCCACCAGTCCTGACAGGGTCTCCAGGTACTGCAGCAGCAGTGGCACCAGCATCTGAGGGTGGGTTGTCAAGGTGGGCTCCTATGAATGGACCCTGAGAGAGTCCACTCCCTCCCACACTGCCCTAGCTCATCTCTAGGCAGGGCTGAAATTCAACCCAAATGCATGAGTGCTGTTAAGCACTGAAATATTGGCATATCCATTGGTCAATAGGCCATGCTAAGCTCCTGAGTGCCCTAACTGGGATGGCCATGCTAACCCTTCCATGGAAGCCCCTGGACCTCCCCATGATCCTAAAATGAAATGGAGCTCACATAGCAGAACCCTGTTGTATGTCTAAGGCTTCTCCATTTGGATTGGTTGGGACTGGGGCCATATGGTGTTTAAATATTTATCTAAGTCCCCTGCCTTGATAGTCACACATCGCTAATGAGGACACATTGATGACTGAGGCAGGAGCTGAGACAACAAGTAGGTTACCTGGGCAGCCCTGGCCCCCTCTGGGGGTGGAGGAAGCTCTGGAAGGCAGGAAAACCTCCGGTCAAATATGCACCGGTGGAGGTGTGCATCCAGGGAACGGAAATCATCATAACTGCGGAGAACTGGCCAGGAACGGCCCTGTGGGAGCAGAGAGACAAAAGGAAGCAGTGGTCCCATTACACTGAGTTGAGGCCTATGGTGGCCAGTCATTCAGGCTAGATGAGAGGCTCGGGTGTCCTCACCTGACAGGTCACCTGTACCCCAAACACCAGTTCATTATCTCCAGAGAGACTGGGACCTTCCCGCTCTGGAGACAGCAGGAGCTGCAGAAGGACACAAAGGTACAGTGAGGGCCTCACTTTTGTCCCAGTCCTGATCTCTCTAGGCTGGCTCTACCTACGAATGGCTTTATGGCCCCTGCTGGACCTCCCCAAGGACAGGGCCTGGTGCTATGTGGGCCAGAGTACAGGACCCAGGTACGGAGCAGACACTTAACAAAAAGTTGTTGGATGAATAAAAGAACAAATGGGCTGGGCACGGTGGCTCAATCCTGTAATCCCAGCACTTTGGGAGGCCAAAGTGAGAGGATTGTCTGAGCCCACTGGTTCGAGACTAGCCTGGGCAACTTCGCAAGACCTCATCTCTACAATAAAAATCAAAAAATTAGCTGGGCGTTGTAGTTCCAGATACTTGGAAGGCTGAGACAGAAGGATCACCTGAGCTCAGCAAGCCAATGCTGGAGTGGCCGTGAGCGTGCCACTGCACACCAGGCTGGGCAACTGAGTGAGACTCCAACTCAAATAAAACAAAACAAAACAAAACAAACAACTGTTAAATGAATGAACAGCTATCCCCATCTGCTCTAGCCCCTGCAACTTTTGTTACTGACTGCTCAGATGGGTGGAACAGTCACAGGGATAGGTTCTTGGGGTAAAGCACTGCTATTGTTGCAAGGTTGAATAGGATCTCACCTTCACATCTGAGTGCAAAGCCCCCATACCTGAATGTGGCCAAAGTCAACATTCTCGTAGTGGAAATGGGCACAGTCTGCCAGCCGGGGGAAGGGACCTCGAGGAGCTGAGAGCCTGGGAGATGGGTGACATATCACCAACAGATCTTCAAGCCTCCTGAGTCCCTGAGCTGAGCCTCCCGAGTCCCTGAGTTCTCACCTCTTCCCTGGCTTCCCCTTCACACTGGCCCCCCCAGTGGGGGCTAGGGGCTGCACCGAGCCCTCCCCTGGGCCGTCCAGGCTGTCAGTGCTGCGAGCCTGTAGAGCAGAGAGAAGAATCAGAGGCCCCCGGAGATGGGAGCAAAGAGACAACAGGAGCATTGTTAGCTGCCAGCCTGAGTCTTAGAGGCCCTGGTTGCTTCACACACTGCCCTGAGCATGAAGTAGGAGGGTAGGTTGGGGGAGGTGAGGGTGGGGCTGAGGACAGGCCTGCTTCTTTGTGTGTGGTCTAGGATAGAGGACTGGAGGGGCAGGGACCATGGGTGAGGCAGGCAAAAGGGGAGAAAGCATGCTGGTCCCGTCTCTCCCTGTTTAAAACTCTTCTGGAGCCCCTAAGGAGTATAGTCACCTCCTACCACTGAACAATCACAACTCCCATCTCATTGGCCTTCCTGCTTCCAATCTCTCCCCTCCTGCCAACTTCTTCACAATAGCCAGGATCATTTTCACAAACACAAATCTGGTCCCGTTTCTCTGTAGATCCTAGTCCTTCGATAGCTCCCTGTTGTCTTAAAGACGAAATCAGATTCTCTGGTGTGATAGCCAAGGCTTCCTTGAGCTGGTTTCTGTTTACCTCTCCAGTCCCATCTCTCTCCATCGCTCCCATCCTTAGAGCTCTTGAACTTCAAAGTGTCCAAAAAAGCACCATCTTCTAATTTCCTTCTAGGTTTTTGCCAAGACTGTTCTGTCAGCCTGGAACACTCACCCCCACCCTTTCATTAGGTTAATTCATCCTCACCCTTCAGGTCTCAATTCACGTGCACCCTCCTCCAGGAAGTTCTCCCTGACCCTTCAGGTTGCGCCAGGTATTTCTTCTGAACTCTTTCCATCCCCCGAGGTTCCCTCATCCCAGACTCCACAATTCTGCCTGAGCTTTCCCCTTCACAGCTCTGAGCACACTGAGATGCCACTGTCTGGTGACAAGTCCATCTCTCCCATTGGAGTGTGACCTCCCCAGAAGCAGAGCCCCAGGTCGAGCCCCCCAGCATGCCAGAACAGAGTTGATGCTCCTCATAATAGGATTGTGCCTGACTTCTCCAGGTCTCCGATGCCCAGGGCCAGCCCAGTGGCACAGCAGGGGCTGGGTCAAATCGGATGAATAAATTAACCAGCTGCCTGACGGGGATTCACCAGACTAGGCTCTAGCTTCTCCCCTCCACGCCCTGCAACCCCAAGTTCACCCTTGGGCCTCACCCTCAGGGTCTGTCCCCCTCCAGCCCATGAAGCTCCCCAAGACAGGATGAGATCTGACTCTCTCTGTGTCTGGAGTGTGGGTCCTGCCCGGAGGAGGTCTCAGTGAATGTCTCTTAAACGAGGGAATGAGAGAATGAGTGGATGAATAAGCCGGAGCAGTATGGTGGGAAAGGGAGGTGGTGGGGGAGGGAGGGTGAGGACAAGAAGATGGAGAGGACCAAGGATCAAGCCGGGGACAGTGCTAGCTTGCAGGGTAGAACAA
>NW_007067407.1:78361-78795 GCF_000164805.1 Carlito syrichta | reverse complement strand
GAGACCGAGGTAGAGGTTCCGGGCGGGGCAATGGAGAGGGATTGGGATGGGGTGGAAACGAGGGAGAAGAAAAGGGTCAGGCTGAGGATGGAGCCGAGTGGGGGTGGGGCTCAGGAACGAGAAAGGGGCTGTTGGGGGGCGCAAGACCCGGAGGGTTGAGGGTTGGGATAAGGATGCTGAGGAAGGTGCTGGGATGGGGGCTGGTGAAGGAGCCAAGAGGCCTCAGCAGGGCCCCGGGGGCCATTCGGGTAGCGCGGGTCCCTCCCCGGACCAGCCCCTCTTCCTCCCCAGCCCGGGTCCTCCGCCACTGTCATCCCCATTCAAGGCGTGGAAGGAGATGCGCGCCGAGGGGGCGGGGTCGAGATAAGGGCTCGGACCCAGGATCAGGCTGGGGGACGACGGGGACCGCGACGAAGGGTGAGGGGCGGCACAGG
>NW_007067407.1:71045-78013 GCF_000164805.1 Carlito syrichta | reverse complement strand
GGGGGCAGCGGGGACGCGGCGCCGCTTCTCATTGGTTCCACTCTTGGCCTTAGGCCCATGCTCCGCCCACCTGGTGGCTTTTCATTGGCTTAGCCTTGGGCCCCGCCCTGGCTCTGTGCCTTCGGTCCCGCCCCACGAAGTTTGACAGCGCCACGCCCATGGCTGCTTTTCATTGGCTGTCATCCCTTCCTGAGACACACCCCCAGGCCCTTTATGCTTTGCTTTCAACACTTCTAACACTGCGCCGTGGACCATCCCTTAGTCCACTCTCAGTGACGATTCTTGTGACATTTTTTTTTTTTGAGTTGGAGTCTCACTCTGTCGCGCAGACTGGAGTGCAGTGGCCGCTCCCGGCCACCGCAGCCTCGACCCGCTGGGCTCCGGCGATCCTTCCGCCTCCGCCTTCCGAGTAGCTGGAACTACAGGCGCGCACTGCCACGCCCGGCTAATTTTTTGATTTATTGTAGAGATGAGGTCTCGCCAAGTTGCCCAGGCGGGTCTCGAACCCGCGGGTTCAGGCAATCCACTCGCCTCGGCCTCCCAAAGCGCGGGATCACAGGCTGAGCCACCGAGCCCGGCCTCTTGTGACATTCTCAATTGAATTCTCCTATGGCCTCAGGGCTTTGCTCCACTCCTCAAGCAGCTTTTCAAAGTACCAGTCCTCTAGTCCTACCTTGTTAGGCTAACAGAATCCTGAGGGCACTCTGCCCGAGGAGACATTTTTCATTGCCTGATACCCGGCCTCGGACATAACCTTAGGCTCTCAGTGACAAAGCCTTGCTCTACCCACTGGACATTTTCTTTGTCTCCTCTCTTGCTACTTAATACAGGCCAGACTCCAGCTTTTTTTTCCTAGGAAAAGGTTTAGTACAAAATGTCAAAGCATGATCATGCTTCCCATAAAGCCAACCCAATCCTTCCCGCCACTGTCTGAGCATACCCAGAAAACACTGTAACAACTCCCTTTCCAAGAGGACTCTGATGGGTCATGCCTTCAACAAGGCCCTCACCTCAGAGGGCACAGCCTTGGTCCATTCCTTCGTTCATTCATGCAAAAATGACAGGACGGTGGGTAGGCAGAAGTGGGAGAGGGATGCTGTTGCCTTGGCATCTCTGTCTTTGGGCCCTTGGAAAGGGGAGGTGTTGGCACGAGAGGACAGGAAAGGAGCCGGGGCAGGAGCGGGAACAGAAATCCCGGCAGAGCTTCACACAGAGCTTGGCCACGCTGAGCGCCCTAGCCAGTCCTCTTTAGTCCCCTTCTCCATCACCCCGAACCCCTGCCCCTTAACCTCCAGGAAGCAGCGTGATGAGAACTTGAGGCCTAAAGGCCCTGGGGAGGTTTTATACATGTACGTACAATATGCACATTTACTTATTTATTTATTGAGAAAGCAGGATTTATTGAGGACAGAAAAGCTCCCAAAGTGGGAGGGGACCTGAAGGGGTTGCCCCCGATATGCACATTTAAACATTGATACAGCCGGGTTCAGTGGCTCAGCCTGGAATCCCGCGCCTTTGGGAGGCTGAGGTGAGTGGATTGCCTGAGCCCGTGGGTTTGAGACCCGCCTGGGCAACTTGGCGAGACCTCATCTCTACAATAAATCAAAATGAGCCGGGCGTGGTAGCGCGCGCCTGTAGTTCCAGCTACTTGGAAGGCTGAGGCGGAAGGATTGCCAGAGCCCAGCAGGTCGACGCTGCGGTGGCCGAGAGCGGCCACTGCACTCCAGTCTGGGCGACAGAGTGAGACTCCAACTCAAAACAAAAACAAAAAACCCCCCAAAAAACACACTGATACATGAAGTCAACCTGATGTAAGATCAAGAGGGCTTGGAAAGGAATGGGCCACATCTCACAGACAGGGAGGGACTTGGGATACAGCTGATAGAAGGAATCAAAAGCTGCTTGTGGAGCTGGAAACAGTGGTCATATCCTGGGCGGGGTACTGAGTACCTAGGTATCAGGTAGGAGGAATACTTACATCTCACTGCATAGCCTTTTTATCTTCTGTGGAAAAAGTTCCAGAAGATTCTACCCCACAGCTGTCAAGTCACTTTTGAGTCTTTCCAGTTGAACCACCAGAAATCATAGAGCAGAGAAAACTGTCCCCAACTGCCCCTGTCCAGATTGAAGACTCACAAAATCCATAAGCATAATAAAATGATTTTTTATGCCACTAAGTTCTGAGAGTGGTGTGCTACCCAGCAATAGCAATTAGGACAGACCCATATCAATTAGATAATTTCTACCTGTCTCAGCTTAAGTGTAATTTCCTCAGGAATCCTTCTAGACGCCACTCTTGTCCCAACTAGATCAGGTTCTGCTACTATAAACATCTTTTATTTCTCCTTATATCTAAACAGCTATTTCCATCTTGTTGATTTCATTTAAATGTATGATTTGTTCAAAAAGGCTGAAAACAAATATTGATCATGTCTGTGACATACAGAAGCTGCTGTGAGAAATCCATCCTTAGCCAGGTGTGGTGGCTCATGTCTGTAATCCCAGCACTTTGGGAGGCGGAGGTGAGATGATTGCCTGAGCCCAGGGGTTTGAGATCAGCCTGAGCCACATGGTAAGACCTCGTCTCTAGGGTAAATAAAAAAACTAGTCAGGTGTGGTGGTGTGCACCTGTGGTTCCAGCTACTTGGAAGTTTGAGGTGGAAGGATCATCTGAGCCCAGCAGGTCAAGGCTGTGGTGGCTGTGAGCAAGCCACTGCACTCCAGCCTGGGTGACAAAGTAAGACTCCCAGTCAAAAAAAAAAAGAAAAAAAAGAAAAGAAATCCATCCTGTTCCCTCTTTTTTATAAATACAATCCTGGTCATATACTCTGTATCATTTTATTATGAAAAGTTTCTAACATACAGCAAAGTTAAAAAATTTTACAGTGGAAGCCCACATATCCACCACTTAGATCCTACTATTATTTTACTATGTTTGTTTTATGTCACATCTACCTATTATTCATTATCAATCCAACTAATCTTTGAATGCATTTACAAATAAATTCCAGATATTGACATACTGTCCCCTAAATATTTAGACATATATATTTTTAACTAGAGTTCAATATTTATTTTTCTTTTAAGCTAAACTTTTCATACAACGAAATTCACAGATTGCACTGAGTTTGATAAGTGCATACAGCTGTATAGCCCAAACCCCTCCCACAAGACAACTTTTTTTTTTTTTTTAATATGGCCTCTAGGCTAGGCTTGGTGGCTCAGCCTGTAATCCCAGCACTTTGGGAGGCTGAGGCGAGTGAACTGCCTGAGCCTGTGGATTTGAGACCGGCCTGGGCAACTTGTCGAGATCTCATCTCTACAATAAATAAAAACTTTAGCCAGGCATGGTAGCACATGCCAGTAGTTCTGGTTACATGGAAGGCTGAGGCAGAAGGATCGCCGGAGCCCAGCAGGTCGATGCTGGGGTGGCAGTGTGCCACTGCACTCCAGTCTGGGCGAAAGAGTGAAACTCCAACTCAAAAAAATAAAATAAAATAAAATATGGCCTCTAAAGCAAGTATCAGAGACACAGAAAGAGGGAGAGAAAGGAGACCAGGGAGACCGTAACATCCTAACTGAAGTTTAGAAATTAAGTTGCATCGCTTCCTCTGCATTCGTTTTCCTCCATTCAAGAGGAAGGGACATAGACTCTATCTCCTGATGGCAAGGTATCAAAGAATATGCAGACATGTTTATAAAAACAATATGTTGTTTTAATAGTCCAGGTAGAAGGTAATGATAGCCTAGGCTGAAGTTGAGGGCAGTGGAAGAAGGAGAAGCAGTTGAATTCTGGACAGATTTTAAAGGTAGAGATGGAAGCGTTTGCTGGCCGACTGACTGTGGGTGGGAGTAAAACACAAGGCTATAAGGCTTTTAGCCTGAGCAGCAAAGGACAGAGATGAGGACAGTGGAGGAGGAACAAATTTAGGGGGAAAGATGGAAAGTTCAGATTAGTATCTATGGCACCAGAGATCTCTTAGACCTTTGGGTGGAGGTGGTAATGACATAGGAGCCCAGGCTTCAATGGCCAGGCCTAGGCTAGAGATAAAAATTGAGGGATTTTCAAAATAGAGATGAGGTTTAGAGTCAATAAGCTAGACAAGAGCACCTGGGAGTGAGTGTAGATAGAGAAGTCAAAGCCAGGGCCCTGGGACATGCTAAAGTTGACATGCCGAGGCAATGAGAAGGCATGACTAGAGAGGCAAGGATAGTTCTAGAAGCAGGGGAAGAAAGTACTTCGAAGTGAGAGGGATCAGCTGCACCCCAAATGCAGCTGTGGGCACAAGCAGGATGGGAATGAAGGACTGACTGCTGTTCAACACTCTGATGACCCTAGCACATGCCCAGAGGACTGTCTCTTTGGTCCCATCTGAGACAGGACTTCTGAGCTGAGTCAGAATCAGATAAGATGGGTCCCAGTTTTGCCTGAAATCTCACCTGGAACCTCCTCTGTCCCAAGGAAAATGACACCAGAAAAGATATTTTGTCTCAAAGGTTAGGAAGGGGGGAAGCTGGGCAGAGCCACGGGTGGGCAGGTATTTCCTTGAACTGACATGACTCTTGGTCTTTCCAGAACAATCCCCCTCTCAGAGATAACCAGTAACCTGAAAGAAATGTTTCATTGGGTAAAATAGAACTTATACAATTCAAAGTCATCTGGCCTCCAGGGAGGCTCCTTCCCTTCACAGCAGCCTCCTTGGGGATCTGGGGGGCGATGTGGCCAGAGGTGACCAAGATCCTGGGTCCATGGTGTGGTCCAACAGGAAGGAGAGCTGGGCATCCACCTTCCTGGAGAAAAGCCGGGAGAGTAGAGGCTGGATTTGTGCTCAGGATAAGGATCTAGGGCTGTGGATGGGGTTTGGGAGGGGGCCCAGGAGAAGTATGCACCTAACGGGGAACCCAGAGGATTGAGGAACCCAGTGTCACAGATCCTGGTAATGGAGGTCACCTTTTCTGCCAACGCAGCTCTGCCCTCTGGGTTCTTAGCACCTGCAGCACGGGGTCATCCTGGAACTCGCTGCCGTCGGAGTCTGAGGGGGAAAGAATGAGCTCCAAAGAATGAACTCTAAGGGGGCTGGACCACCGGAGACAAGACCTCGGCAAGACCGGCGTGAACATCTAGCTCACCTTCAGCAGCCTCCAGAAGTCTGGCGGCCTGCAAAAGCACGTCTTCTGAGTAGGCGTGGTCAGCAGCAGGCGGGGGCGTGGCCACGATCTCAAGGGACCCCACCTTGAAGGCAGGTGGCTGGGTCTTGACCAAGGATGCCTCCAAAGCTTTAGCGGGAGGGGCCTTGCCCGGATACCCGGCTTCAGGGGAAGGCGTGGCTTTGCCCTTCCAAAGCACTGATCCCGTTGGGGGTGGCATGGCCTTGACTTTCTGAGACTCAGCCCTGGACCCACGCTGTGATTCAGATGGAGGGGGTGTGATCTCTGAGCAAGAAGCCATAACCTTGGTTTTGGGGGGTGTGGCCTTGACTTTTGGAGCGTCTGCCTCGGGTGAAGGTGGGCCCTTGAGGGGAGGGGGCGTGTCTTCTAGGCTGTCTGGGAAGAGCCGAGCTGTTACTACCTGGCCCAGGGCGCCCCTGAGCTGAGGGCCAGGCCCTTCCCCAGCTGTGGCGATTCTTTCAGCAGCCTCTCGGCACAGGGCTTTGCCCTTCCGAGACTTGGGGCCTGGACTCTTGGGCTGGGTGGAGCTACTTGGCTCAGGGGTGGGCAGGCCCTGGGGGATTACAGGGGCCACCAGGGTGGATGCCAAGGGAGCTGGGAGCTGGATGCGCAGGGTGGAGGCTAGGGAAGCTGGGGTGGAGGCCAGGGGAGCTGGGGGCGCCAGGGTGGAGGCTAGCTGTGTGGGAGGAAGAGCCCCAAGAGATACCCCAAGGACCAGATGGTGGGGCCCAGAAGAACCCATGGGGGTTGGGGGCCCAGAAGATGTGTGGAGAGGACTCTGGCAGGAAAGGAGGCCGCTCCACACAGAAGGCCTCCAGGGTACCAGGCTGAGCCACACTGCCCCGCAGTGAGACATAGTTAGGCTGGGTTCCCAGAGAACAGCGGAGCTCCACAGGGGCAGAAGAGGTCTGCAGACAGATAGAGAGATCTGAGAGTGAGAAGGAGGGTCCTCTGTCTCCCCTCAGGTTCCTCCTTCCTCTGACTCACAGGAGTAGTGAGGGCAGGGGTCTGGTGCAGCACCCAGGGTCTGTCACCCTCGCCTCCTTGAGCCTGTTCAAGCTTCCGCCGCTGCCTCCACTGATACAGAATGTCATCCTCTGGCCGAAGGGGCGCCCGGGAGGAGGTCGGGGCTGGAGCAGGGGTGGCGGCCGGGGCTGGTGCTGGGGTTGCTGTGGGGGGGAGCACAGGGGAGAGAGGTGAGGCAGGAGCCAGGGTGACCAGCAATCCAATGGCAGCCTGCACACACACCCTTGGAGCATTATTCAGACGGGCTTTCCAGACCACGTTCCAACTCCTCTCTAGAGTGGGAAAGAAGGAGGGGGCAAAGTCAGAGGAGAGAGCATTCCTGGGCTTCTCAACCTGTCCTCACTCGACACACGTTCACTGAGCTCCTGCTATGTGCCAGGCACTATTCTGGACACTAGGGTCACGGCAGTGAACAAGACAGATTCTACAGTATCTGCCCACTGCCCTCACCCTGCTCCAGCCGCACTCACCCCACCTAGACTATCCCAGCAGCTTCCTCCCTGGCCTCTCTACTCTCCTGGCCTCCCCATCTGTCAGCCAGAGGAGGCCTGTGAATACCAGAGTCAGACTGGGGTCTTCTGGTTAAAACCCTCCCCTCTCCTGGGAAGAGACGAAGATCTTTGCATTTGTGGTTCCCTCTGCCTGGAATGTCCTTCCCTCATGTATCCCAGGGTGTACTCTCTCACATCCTTCAGATCTTTGCCCAAGGTGTCCCATTCTTTTTTTTTTTTGAGTTGCCCAGAGTGGAGTGCAGTGGCCGCTCCCGGCCACCT
>NW_007067407.1:60339-70809 GCF_000164805.1 Carlito syrichta | reverse complement strand
CCTCAGCCTCCCAAAGGCGCGGGATGACAGGCTGAGCCACTGAGCCCGGCAGGTGTCCCGTTCTTCGTGAGGCTTTTCCTGGCTACCCTACTCAAAGCTGCAACAGCTCCCTGACCTACCATTCCCTATCCTCTGTCCTGCTTCATTTTTCTCTTTAGCTGTTGCCACCTTCTAACATACCAAATATCAAACTTCTTGGCTTACTTACTGATTGTCTCTCCCTCTACAATGGCAGTCATGCAAGGGCGGTGATTTTTCTCTGCCTTGTTCATTACCAAATGCCCGGTGTCAAGAACAGGGCCCAGCACAATCGATATTTGTGGCATGAATGCAAAGTGAACTGTTTCTTGTGCTCCATCCCACTGCCCAGCGCTGGGCTGGGAACCCAGTGATGGCTCAAGGCAGGGCCAGGGGCTGTCGTCAGTCCAGTGAGGCAAAAAGACATCATTCCCATCGCCCAGAGCATTATTTCATCAGTTGGGATCAGGTGGGCTGCCATTCTCTCTCACAGGCCCTAGCATCTGACGCTGTACAGATCATTCCAGACCTCCCCCCTCCTCCTGCCCTACATCCTGGTCACTCTCCTCCACTCTGCTCCTCAGGCTCTGGTCAAGGCCAAGCCACCAGCATCTTTCGCTGAGTGTTGATTGCAGCCAGAGGGAGTCTCTTTTTTTTTTTTTTTGAGTTGTTGTCTAACTGTCACCCAGGCTGGAGTGCCGTGGCACGCTCACGGCCACCGCAGCCTTTACCTGCTGAGCTCAGGCGAGGCTTCTGCCTCAGCCTTCCAAGTAGCTGGAACTACAGGCATGTGCCACCATGCCCGGCTAGTTTTTTTATTTTTTATTGTAAGAGGTGAAGTCTTGCCAAGTTGCTCAGGCTGGTCTCGAACCCGTGAGCTCAGGCAATCCGTTCCCCTCGGCCTTCTAAAGTGCTAGGATTATAGGCATGAGCCACCGCGCCCGACCAGAGGGAGTGCCTATTAACACCCAAGACAGCTCCATGCTCAGAACTCTTCTGTGTCTCCCCAGTATTAATAACATAACAACCAAATGACTTGCCAGGCACAGTAGCTCACACCTGTAATCCCAGCACTTTGAGAGGCAGAGGCAAGAGGACTGTCTGAGCCCAGGGCTTCGAGACCAGCCTGGGCAACATAGCAAGACCATGTCTCTACAATAAATAAAAAAATTAGCCAGGCATGTTGGTGTGCGCCTGTGGTTCCAGCTTCTGAAAGGTCGAGACGGAAGGATCGCCTGAGCCCAGCAGGTCGCGGTTACGGTGGCAGTGAGCATGCCACTGCACTCCTGCCTGGGTGACAGAGTGAGACTCCAACTTAAAAAAAATAAAAATAAGTAACAACCAAATGCCTCACCATGCCTACATAGCCCAACATAATCTGACCACCGCCAACTTCTCCCCCTTATGCTACGCTACTCTCACCCATGGCTCTTACCTTTTCTGGTCCATGCTCCCTCCCATTTCAGGCCCACTTTACATGCTGGCAGGCTCTTGTCCATTTCTCCCTTAGATAGTACCTCCTCCAGGAAGACTTCCCTGACTCCCGGCAACACAATCCTCTCCAGATTGCTTCACATTTGTTTGTGGGGTTATGTGGCTATTCTCTACCCCACACCCACTATGCTGTTAGGACCGTGAAAGTGAGACCATGTGTGTTTCGTCTGCTGTGAAATCCCCAATCCTGCTCACAGGGCCTCACACACAGTAGGATTCAATGTTGTTAAATGAAAGAATGAATTAGCCGGGTGTGGTAGCACACACCTGTAGTTCCAGCTACTTGGAAGGCTGAGGCGGAAGGATCGCTGGAGCCCAGCAGGTCGAAGCTGCAGGGGCCAGGAGTGGCCACTGCACTCCAGTCTGGGCGACAGAGTGAGACTCCAACTCAAAACAAAAGAAAAAAACAAATGAAAGAATGAAAACATGTAACTGTAAAACAACTAAGGAAGTAGGTATTAGTTTTATCCCCATTTTACCAATGAGCAAACTGAAGCTCAGGAGGGGAAATGAATGAAAGGTGAATTAGAAAGAATGGGGAATCAGACAGACTGGGCAGCTCAGGCAGGACCATACAACATGCATGAACTCCACTGTTTGTTTTTTTGAGACAGGGTCTCACTCTGTTGCCCAGAAGGGCAGTGGCATGATTCCAGCTCACTGCAGCCTCGAACTCCTGGGCTCACACAATCCTTCTGCCTCAGCCTCCCAAGAGTACAGGCGTGGGCCACCATGCCTGGCTAATTTTGGTATTTTTTGTAGAGACAAGCTCTCACTATGTTGCCAGGTTGGTCTTGAACTCCTAGGCTCAAGTGATTCTCCTGCCTCAGTCTTCCAAAGTGCTGAGATTAAAGGTGTGAGCTTCTGCGCCCAGCCTGAACTCCATGTTGTACTTGTACCTGTGCCCACTCACAGGAGCCCCATGAGACCTGGATAGCATCTGTCTCGTGCACCACTGGACCTGGGCACAGGGTAGCAGTGGCAACAATAACAGCAGTAACAGTCATCCAGGTCCTCTAGCTCGTCTCTAAAATCTTGAGAATCACACAGCTTGCATGTTTTCATGAAGTCACATGGTATGTATAGCACAGTTACGGGTCTGGGCAGGACACCAGACTCAAACACACTGATGTTGGGTTGAACCATAGGAAATTGCCAAGAGTTGACCATTTCGGATTACAGAAAATATTTCATCTGGTACAACGTAATATATGCAGCGAGATGTATAAATATTCACCCAAATGAGATCAGTACAGATTACAAATAGCCTCTTGTTCTTTAGGTCAGATTTTGCTGTCAAACCAGGGTGATGCCAAATATGCAAAAAGTCTTTTGATTTTAAAGCCTTGTGTTCAGAATTGTAGAGGATAGCAGAGCCGCCATACTCATGACAGTTACTGTTAACAGAGCTGTGCTTTCCATGTATTTACTGACTCATTTCATCCTCACAACAAGGTAGGAGAGAAATATAATCATTATTATCCCTGTATGACAGTTGGGGACACAAAGCCAGAGAGGCCCAAAGTCACACACCTGGTAAGTGGCAGAGCTAGGACTCATACCTAGGCTGCCCTAAATTTTTTCCTCCCAAGCACTTACCAGGTGCCCCGGGGCCAGAGCCCTTGCTGGAATCAGGGGCAAAGTTCCCAGAGAAGGGGGAGAGGCCATTGGAGCTGAGGAGGCGTGAGGAAGTGCTGGCATCACTGGGACTGAGGGACGAGCAGGAGATGGAGCCCTTGCTGCAGAAAGAAGGCAGAAGTGAGGCAATGGAGATCTCAGAGGCAGCGGGCTGGGCAGCGCCGTAGGAGTGGGAAGAATGACTGGGGCTGGTGGAGGCACCTGCGTTTGAGAAGCTTGGCAGCTCTGCTTTGTAAGCTCAGTGTCTCCAGGTCTAGCAGGGATGAGTTCCATGTGTGGAGGCTCTGTGGGGTGAGAGAGTCAGAGGCCAGCCCCCACCCCAAAGGCCGCTGGGAAAAGGACTCTGGACGGAGGTTCTGGAGTGCAGGTCTGTACCCCACCTGATACCCTCACATGCCAGCTTAGAATTTGCTCCTCCTCCTCAGGGAAGAGAGACTCAGTTCTTCTCCTTTGGATTCACACCTTTCACGTGCAACTCACTGCTGTTGGAGAAGGACCGGTCCTTCCTTCCAGGCCAGAGCTGACTTAATCAAGCACAGTGACTGGCTCAAGCAAGGACGAGTAAGAGTGAGTACAGGGGCTTTGGACAGAGCTATTAGAAAAGCCTCCACTTTCCACAGGAGTAGCTGAGTTACTACCATGGGCACCTGGAGGCACTGGGGGCCATCTTGGCTCCTATGAGGGGGAAAGCCTGCCTGATGTAGAGTCCAAAAAAGAGGAACACAGAATCAAGAGAGTTGGGTTCCTTCCAATATTTTTCAAGCACCTGGATCCGGCCATGCCTGAAAGCATCTACTTTTGGATTTCTCAATAACATTAAGCAACAAGTCCTCCTTTTCTGTTTTAGCTCCCTTGAAACAGGGATCAGGTCTGGTGCTGTCGGTTCAGGCACATAAGGGAGGAAGTGAACGGGGATGCCACCTGCTTTATTTCCTGAAGGGGAGCCATGAGTTGGGATGTGCTGGTCACTTTGGTAGGAGTCAGGAGAGCTGTATAGGGTCTTCCTTCTGGTTCACTGGCTCCTGCTAAGAAGTCCTGGTTGAGTCATGAGGACCAGGAAGAGAGGCTGCTGAGGGCATTGATCAGGAAAGGTTTTAAGCCAGGGGGTGTATGAGACTGAAGTAGGTACCTGCTGCAAGTTGACTGCTGGGGTCTGGAGACTCAGACTGCAACCACCAAAAGTCAGCTGTGGTTGGGCCTGCAGGCTGGCGTTCCTCTCGGCTTGTGGGCTGAGCCTGGCGGAACCTGTTTATATACCTGTGAACATCAGGGCATGGGAAGTGAATGAGTGAGGAAGGCCAAATAATAACAATAATAATAATTACAACAGCCAATGTTTTCCAAGCACCATGGCAGAGCCTGGTAGCTGTGTTCCCTTCTTATATAGTAATGCACCTTTTAGCTGGGCACATAGCCACTCTTCTAAAGACTACATTCACTGGGTGCCTTTGCAGCCTTGTGGCCATGGAAGTAGGTTCTTGACAAACAGGGCATCAGGAGTTGTGATTCTGGAAAGCTGATGTGTTTGGGCGCCATTCTGGTTCCAGAAGGAAAGGGCAACAGCCTAGGGATGGGACAGCAACTAGAATCTTGGGTCCCTGCTGCCTCAACTAGGAGCTGCCATATCAGCCCTGCTTACTTCTACCTGCATGGTAGAGGAGGGAGAAATAAATGCTATCTTGTTTAAGCCAGGGGTCCCCAACCCCTGGGCCACGCACCGATACCAGTCAGTGGCCTGTTAGGAACTGGGCCAGGGATTGGCAGTAGTGGGAATCTGCCAGAAGGGGAGGGCACACCTCATCAACAAGGGTACCTGCATAATGAACATTGTATACCTAACCATGAATTGTACCCCACATCTTTAAAATAAAAAAAAAATTTAAGGAAAAAAAAAAGGAACCAGGACACACAGTGGAAGGTATATGACAGGTGAATGAGCCAAGCTTCATCTGTATTTGCAGCTGTTCCCCATCGTTCACATTGCCACTTGAGTTCCGACTCCTGTCAGATCAGCCATGGCATTAGATTCTCACAGGAGCACAAAGCCTATTGCGAACTACGCATGTGAGGGATCTAGGTTTTGTGCCCTTTATGAGAATCTAATGCCTGATGATGTGAGGTAGAGCTGAGGTGGTGATGCTAGCGCTGGGGAGTGGCTGTAAATACAAGTTAGCATTAGCAATGAGGTTTGACTGCACAGAGATCATAATAAATCAATTACTTACAGACTCCTATCACAGCCCTATCAGTGAGTGGCAAGTGAGTTGATGTACTTCAATTGTACAGCCCCATCTGGTGGCAGGCTTTAAGTCAGAATCCAGTCTGGGCATGTTGGCTCAAGCCTGTAATCCCAGAATTTTGGGAGGCTGAAGAAGCAAGAGGACTGCAGGTCCTGGACCTGAGTCCAGCAGGTCGAGGCTGTGGTAGCCATGAGCATGCCACTGCACTCCAGCCTGGGCGACACAGTGAGACTCCAACTCAAAAAAAAAAAAAAAGTCAGAATTCAACACTTATTTTAGTCCATGCATTATTTGACCACCTGCTTCTGTGCTTCTTTTTTTTAAAATGGTGAGCTGTATAATTATTTCATTATATGTTACAACGTAATAATAATAGAAATAAAGTACACAGTAAATGTAATGCGCTTGACATCCTGAAACCATCCCCCCATCCCTATCTGTGAAAAAATTGTCTTCCATGAAACTGGTCCCTGATGCCAAAAAGGTTGGGGACTACTGGTTTAAGCCATAATTACTTGGGGACTCTTTGTTATAGCAGCTGAAGCTATAGCAACTGAAGCTATAAATCCAAGTGCTCACTATGAGAGAGGCATTAGTAGAGATCATTACATATGGTAACTCACTGAAAGTTCAAAACAACACTAAGAGATATGTGCTATTAATATGCCCAATTTAGGCTGGGTGCAGTGGCTCACGCCTGCAATTCCAACACTTTGGGAGTCCGAAGCAAGAGGACTGCCTGAGCTCAGGGGTTCAAGACCAGCCTGGGCAACATGGCGAGACCTAATCTCCACAATAAATCAAAAAATTAGCCAGGTGTGGTGGCATGCGCCTGTCCCAGCTACTTGGAAGACTGAGGTGGAAGGATTGCTTAAGCCCAGCAGGTCGTGGCTGTAGTAGCTGTGAGCGTGGCACTGCACTCCAGCCTGGGCAGCAGAGTGATTCTCCAACTCAAACAAAACAAAACAAAAAACCCCAATTGAGAGATAAAGAAATTGAGGCCACGCTCATGCAGAAAGTAAGCGACAGAGCTGGGATTTGAACCCAGGCAGTACAGGCCCAGGGCTCTCAATAACACACACGAAGTGTCTCGTGATAAAACAGCACTGCATAAACAGCTCTGACCATGATAATTATAATGGCATGCCTGCTCCCTCCCCATAATCCAAACTCTTACTCCCCCCAGGGCTGCTAGTACTTACTTGGCCACCACAGAGTCCTCGCTGTCAGCCAGGGTGGGTAGTGGGGAGGCCCCGCTCTGTCCCTCAGCGGTGCTGGGTGGTGAAGGGGTCCCTGAACTGGATGGCCAGGACTGCTCAAACAGCTCAGGGGAGTTGAAACCTGTGGCTAGAGCTTTGGGAGCTTGTGGGAGCCTGGATCTCTGGGATCTTGATGGGTTCAGGGTCTAAGATGAGGGAGCGCACAGAAAGAAAAAGTGAGGTCTGAGGGATCATTCCTGTAGGGGAACGAAGACACGCATAAAGTCTCAGTCCAGAGGGGAAGGAAAAACATCCTGCTATGACAGCAACCTAGAGTGGTTGGGGCTGTGATGGGGGGTCCAGGTGATAGAGAGCTGGACTGGGGAGAGCTGTAGGGAGGGAAGGAGGGACTGTCTCTTGCTGTCTCATCCCCAGCTCCCAGCACATGTCTTCCTATCCTCTAGTGGTCACTCCCTTGCTAGTGAGCTGGTGCTCAGCACTCTTTGTGGGGTGTCCTCACCTTGGGGCACCAGGTCTGGCTTCGGGATGGCCAGTAGTGGCTTCGACCCAGGGGAGCACCTCCAAATGGACTGTCTTGGAGAGGGAAAGCTGGGAGGCTGCAAGGGGAAAGTGGAGTTGGCAGACAGAGCACGGTCACTGCAGAGCCAGACAATTCCCATAGATTTCTGGAAAAGATGTTCTCTCATTCCCACCATGTACCGCTACACATTCAAGATAACGACGGGGGATGCATGATTCCCATCAGCCTTTGGAGCAGTCTTAACAGAGAATCCAGAAACTGGTAGCCTGTGGCTCTCAACCCGGGGTCCAGTCTAGGAGGGACCTTTTACAACTTTAGCTGGGTTCCCACCCCAGACCAACAGAATCAGAACAGCTGGAAGTGGGACTGGGCGTCTGTATCTTTTTCGCAGCGTCCCAGGTGATTTTGAAGCGGAGCTCAGGTTAATAACCGCAACTAGGACTCTCTCACCGCACGTTTCCTTTAAATCGTTGGGGACGCTAAGGCGCAGAGTCGATAGACTACAAACCCCATGATTCACTGGGTTCCACCATGGCGAGAAAGTTCAAAGACAACACCCATGAATTCCTGGGGGCAATTTCAAAATTAAGAAACTCAATTTCCAACCTATCCTTGGACACGCTGGAGGAAAGAATCCCTTGGGGCCACTCAGAGAGGACAAAAGCAGTTTGGGGCACCCCCGGGAAGGCGGGGTCTGAGGCTGGAGGGGCCAAAGGCTATGGAGCATCTTGGGAGTTGTAGTCCCACTGCAGCTGAGCCCGAGAGACGCGGGATTGCAGTAAACCGGTCCCTAGGCTGTATTGCTCTCACCCTTGGTTCTCTCCAGGCCTCTGGGGGTCCCTGGAGGAGGAATCAGCCTCACCTGCTGTCCATCCCGTAGCCAGCTCAGCGCTTCCGCCTGCTCCGCTCCTTCACCGGACAGACGCGCGCGCATCTTTGTCGCTGAGCAACGCACTGTTAGCCCCGCCCCGCCGGCCAGGCCCGCGCAGGAAGAGAGCGGCCTCCGAGGCGACCAATGGCTGAGAGGAAAATAAACACAGCTGGAACGTGACCAAAGGGAGGTGTCTCACGACTGGCTGTAACTCGGCCTGTCTGAGAGAGCACGTGTGATTGGACAACCTGTAGCTCCCAGCAGTAATTGGCAAGACGGTTGGCCAATGGAAAGGCTCTGAGACTGGGCTCGCGATTAGGCGACCGATCTAAGGTACCCTCGCTTTCCTGCAGCGTCGCTTTCTAACTACCCTCTTGCTGCAGGAGTACGTTCCCAACTCCAGGGTAACTACCGTTCTTTTTGTTGTGGCGCAATGGGAGAGTCTGTCCCCTCTCTAATCGCCATTCCTCCACCAGCTGAATCAATCGGCCCGTCCTGATGGTCATCTAACCATTTTCCTCTAGCTGCAGGAGCAGCTGGTTGTCTCAGTTGCCAGGCCTGGGCTCCTGGCCCAGGTAGCGGGATCAAAATGAGCTATTTCGGGCCCCGGCGCTCGGCCCCCAGGGGGCCAGCTTGGACTGTTCGTGCTCGCACCCCCTGGTCACTGCGCACCCGAGGCTGAGTCAGAGGCACAGAATTAGGCCCGGCTTGCGGGGGGACGGGCCCAAGGCCCGGTTGAGGATGGGGATAGGGCCTGCTTTGTGTCCTCCTGACAGCCTGACTTGGCTACCGCATTCTCCAGGAATCTGCTCCCAGGACCTCCATCTGCGTCATCCTCAGAGCTGCCAGCGGGGCGGGAGTGAATTAAAGGGACGAGAAACTCTTCAGTGGGCCTCTCGGGCCCGGGATCCCAATCCTCAGGCTGTGCTCCCTACACCCGCAGGTTTCTGCCTCTTCAGCCTTTGTTTCCCCTTCAGAAAATCGAGGGATCTTAATGACATCTTCCTGGCAGCCTTCGCCAGGCATCCAGCAGGCGCTTAATAAGCGGCCAAGTCATTGTTTGGGTTTCTAAATAAGGCTCCACTAATGGCCGGGTCTGGCTACCGTCCCAGTGTCCCCGGGCGGCCCTCCGAGGGGCCGGCACGGGGCGCACTATAAATCGGCGGCTGCGCACGCGGGGCACTGCAACGCCGCGGAGCAGGATGGAGATCCCGGTGCCTGTGCAGCCGTCCTGGCTGCGCCGCGCCTCGGCCCCCCTGCCCGGACTTGCGGCCCCCGGACGCCTCTTTGACCAGCGCTTCGGCGAAGGGCTGCTGGAGGCGGAGCTGGCTGCGCTCTGCCCCACCGCGCTCGCCCCCTACTACCTGCGCGCCCCCAGCGTGGCGCTGCCTGTCGCCCAGGTGCCAGGCCTGGGGGAGGGGCCGACTCGACCACTTCCAAAGCTAGGGGTCTGGGCCAGCGTGGGGTGGGGGGAGGGGAATGTTCGATGACTGAGCGGAGTAGAGTTCGGCCACTCGGAGGGCCGTGCGGGGTCCCCTGAGTAGGGAATCTGGAGACCGCGATACAGAAGCGGGTGGGGGGTCCCGTCGCTCTGAGGTTGGGGAGGGGCGGTCTCAAAACTCTGAGGGCAGTGGGAGGCTTGGGTCCCTGAGCGGGTGGGAACGGTCACCGAGGGGGAGTCTTGGTGACTCTGAAGGAGGCTGGTGACCCAGGAAATCTGGGGAAAAGGGAGGAGGGCAGTGACTCCCGAGGCGACAGGATGCTGTTAGTCTTGGGGAAGAGAGTTTAGAACTGTGTGTGGCGACCCCGTGTCTCCTGGAGAGGTAAAGGGAAGTGTCCTGCGACCTGAGGCAGGAGGGGCTGGCCACTTTAAAGTGGGGGAAGGGCACGGCTGAGGGCGCAGGAGGGGACCCGAGTGGGAGGATAAAAAGAGGACTCTGGAGACTGGGGGCAGGGGCAACTTGCCAACTCCTGGCGGGGCCGGGGAGTAAGGGACCCGGTGGTTCTGGGGGCAAGGGAGCAGGGGAACCAGTGTCTGGGAGGCTCGGTGACTGTGGAATCTTGGACGTGGGCGAGGGGGCAGGCCTCCTCCCCCTGGGAGGGCGGAAGCACCCGACCTTGCAGGGGCGGGGAGCCTCATCACTCTGGCTGCGAGAATCCCGAGTATTACGGGGGGGCAGGAGGATCCCGTTGGTCCTCGGGGCCTCCGCCTAGGAAAGCGGACTCCCGGGTTCCGGAGGCCAGTGGTAGCCGCGGCACCGGAGCCCACGGGGCTGCGGGTCTTCTGTGTCCGCGAGCCTCGCCGGGCCCAGTGACAGTCCCGCCCCGCGCCGGCTGTGCGCAGGTGCCGACGGACCCCGGCCACTTCTCGGTGCTGCTAGACGTGAAGCACTTCTCGCCGGAGGAAATCAACGTCAAGGTGGTTGGCGAGCACGTGGAGGTGCACGCGCGCCACGAGGAGCGCCCGGT
>NW_007067407.1:54663-60319 GCF_000164805.1 Carlito syrichta | reverse complement strand
GGCGGCGTCTGACCGCCCCCCCCGCAGCCGCCCCAGGCTCCCTCTTTTAAAGCCGACCTGACTCCGCCCAACCAGATGTCCCGAGCACGCCAAAATCGCCCTCTCACCCAGTCCCGGATGCCGCCCTGGCCTCTCCACCTTAGACCCTTCCACTGATACCAGCGTTCTCACACCCCCTCCAGCTTTCAGCTCCTACCCCGTCACCCCCCTAGCTTCCAGACCCTATAAGCACTACCCTAACCCTCAGTCTACCGGCCCACTTTCTTGGCATATATTCCTATTCGAGACTTCCTTCTCTACTTCCTTCTGACTCCCCTGCGAAGACATCTCCACACCTTATTTCCATCCCTTTCCCACTCTGACACCAGACTGGCGCAGACAAGCCTGCGAAAACCCCAGGCTAGTCAGGCATAATCCCCCCCCTCAAATGTCCCAAACCACACAGACCTCCCACTCCGGACCATCGAGGCTTGATTCCCTAGACTCTGAATCCTTTTCCTGCAACCAGACAATCTGCTCTCCACCAGCCTGTTTTCTGACTTGAGACCTCAGCTGGCCATCTCAGACTCTGGAACCCTTTTCTGACTCCCCCGCCCTTGGACCCTTAGCCCATGCCAACCAGAACACCCAACCTCAAACTGTACAGACACCTCCCCTATAGCTCGCCAGACTCTGCAGACCTCCAAGACCGCCCAAACTCTAACTAGACCTCTAAGCCTCTTTGTCCTGACCCCCAAGTCTCCAATCAAATACCTTGGCAACCCACCTCCCACACTTCTCCTCTAAGACCCAACCAAGCAACCAGTCTGTGATTCCCCAAAACTCTTTGGAGCCCATGCCACCCCCCCCCCAATAAATGTACTAGAGCTGTGCCAACTGCTTCATGTCTGTGCCGGAAGAATGGGCTGGAGCAGAGGCCAGTGTGGAGTCAGGGGATGTTTATTGGGATGGGGAATGGGGAGCCTGGGGAACATCACTGTCGATCATACATCTCCCGGAGGATCTTCATGCTTTCTGAGTAACGCAGCTGGTTCCGATGAGAGGCCTCCTTCCACCTGGGGAGGCAGAGGGAAGACTCAGCAGTTGCCAGAGGCCATCAGGCGAGCAGGCTGGGGGACACTCACCTCTGGCGGATGCGTTTCCAGCGCTGCATGTTGCGATAGATGAGTGTGGATAGTGAAGGCTCGGACTCCGAGGGCTACGTGGACAGAAAGGCCAGGCTGGGTGGCCATGCTGGAACTCCCAACATATGCCCTGCAACCCTGGGCCGGTCTTGCACACTCACCTCATCTTCGGGGGTGCCTTGGGTCTCAGGCTGCAGTGGGGATGGAATGCGGGATCTGCAGGCATCTCCAGGGGGCCCGGGGGCTGTGGGTGGAGGCAGCTTGTACACATCACGACTCTTGCTGTTGGTAACCTCTGAACCCTGAGGACACAAGGACCCCACGCTAGGCCCAAGAGTCAGAGTAGAGGGTGGGAACACACCTTTAATCCCTCCTGCGTTTTGTAGCCAAAAAAGATACGAGGGTCTTGCCGAGGAACCTGTGTTTACAGGAGTCATGTCTGAAGGGCAGACACCTTAATCTCTGTTTTCTCCCGTCCAGCCGAAGGACCCCACCATCTATACCTGTCTTCCTGGGAGTCATGCCTGTCTGCCTCAGATAATCCTGTCGAGGAGGTCACATCGGTGTCACTTAGATCTCTATCCAGTCTTGACAATTTGAAGGGTCCTATATGTCTGTCCTGGGGACCCCTGTCTCTTCTCTCAGGTCAGATGACTTACAGACCCCCATCTAACCTGCCCAGGGGGGTCTCCATCTGTTCCCCAGGCCAGGTGGCCACAGCTGTCTGCACTAAGGACCCTGTGCAGCCTCTCAGCTCTTGGGAACCCCTGACCTTGGAGGTCACGTCTAACTGCCCTGGGCAACCATGTTCCCTGTCCCCCTAGGCCAGGTGGCCACTTATGTTTGTCCTAGGCATCTCCATCCATACCCCCAGCCTAAGGGTACACATCTGTGTGCCTCACCTGATCCGGAATTCATCTGAGGGACACAGGGACCTGTGCCTGTCTACCCCACTAGCTTGGACAAGGGTCCCTTGAGCCTGTCCATTCACTGCCCTCCCTGGCTGCTGGGCAGGGGCTCCCCACCCATCCCACCTCCTCATCCTCTGGCAGCGGGGGCAGCGGTGAGCTGGGAGAGCGTTCACGATCCCGCACTGAAGGGCTGTTGCGCATCCAGGCCCGGCAGATCGGGTACAGCGGTGTGTTCTCACTGAACTGGGCCAAGTCCACGCTCCGGTCAAACAGCTTGATCACGTACGTGTCTAGGGTGGCGGGGGCGGGAAGTACGTGAGTCTCCTCATATAGATCCCTGCCCACCCTCTGGGGCTGCTGTCTACTCACTGGATCGCTGCGGCCCTCCCTCAGCCAGCCCGTCATCCATCTCCCTCCTCTTCTTCCTCCGCTGGTGAGGGAAGCGGGCGGATGGCCTACATGGGGAGGAGGAGTGTCAGGACCAGGGTGGGCAGCAGGAACCTCTGGCTGGGGCCCCCGCCCCCTTACCTTTTGCCAGTGGCTGCAATGGAACTATCCCTGTGGGGAGAAACACGGCATCAGCAGGCTGACCCTCAAACCCCTGCTCAGAATCCCCCAGTGGGCACCCTGGGGAGACTGGGATCAAGGCTGAGGCGTTCACACGAATCGTGCCTACCCCTTGGGTCGCCATACCCCTGGGGCTCTAGTGTCAACCTCGAGGGGGCCTAAACCCTTCTGCCACAGGGTCTTTGTACATGCAGGGTGGTTAGGACCATGACTGAGGAAGCACAGGGGAGGGTTGAGGGAAGAAGTGACCAACCACAAACTCTCAGATCCAGATCCAGTAAAAAAACTTACTTATTGTGGGTGTCCGAGGGGGTTTTCCCAGCTTCCTCATCCAGACGCTCCCTGGTAGCAGAAGAGGACTGTTGGCTGAGGGTTCTAAGGGCCCCAAGTCAGCCTCTAGGGTCCCACCTAGATAACCCAGTCCTGTGACCCCACCTGTCCATGTGACTCTTCTCCAGTAGACACTGCAGAACAGCATCTAGTTGGTTCCGGGCTTTGGCCATTTCCAACTCTGGAGGAAAAGGGTACGAAGTAGCAGTCAGTGGCCAGGTCCCAGGTAGATGGGCTGGGCCAGGGTAGGACATGCATATCCTCCACCCCGGCCAATCCTATGGCCAGGTCCAGGCATGCTGAAAGAATATAGCAGGCAGAGGCAACTGGAGTAACAAGCAAGAGCTCTGAGTTCTAAGGCTGTCCCACAGAATCACCATGTGACATGAGGTGAGCAAATCATCTTACCATGCTATGCCTGTTTCCTCATCTTGGAAATGGGTTTCCGAAGGATACCTACCTGCTAGAACTGTTGCAAGGTTTCAGTAAGCTTATGTTGTATGTGAATATCTTAAGAGGATGGAGAAATAATAGGTAACATGTACACATGTTAACCTACTGAATTCTCCCAATAACCCTTGGAGGTAGATATGATTTTGTTGCTGTGGTTGAGATGGGGTCTTGCTATGTTGCCCGGGTTGGTCTTGAACTCCTGGCTCAAGTGATCTTCCCTCCTCGCCGCCCAGGCAGCTGGGTCTACAGGTGTGTGCCACTGTGCCTGGTTCAGGTACATATGATTTTTATTCCCATATTATAGATGACAAAACTAAGGCACAGAGATGTTAGGCCACTTGCCCAAAGGCACACAGCAAAGCAACTGCAGACATGAGGAATTGAACCCAGGCTGTCAGGCTCCAAAGCTAAAGTTATACAGCAGAGGCTCAAACTGGGTGTAGAATCTGGCCCCTAGACCTGCCTTGTTTGGCTGAGGTAGCGGTATTATTTTAAATCTGAACGAGCTGACTTTAATAGTTGGGAAATTTCAACTAAAATAGTCTTTTGCGGGGGCGCTTTTTCTTTTCCCCCCTCAGGAAATAAGATCTAGACCCACCTTCCTGGATATCTCAAGCTCTGACTGGCTCTGTCCGCTTGTCTGTTTTGCTTCCCTTCGTCATAGAACTTAAGGAAGTGGTGAGGATATAAATATTCCCCTCTCACCTCTGTGAGGTGTTTTCTCTTCCCTTCTAACTGGGAGGAGCTCTGGCCTTAGTACTCAGAGACTCGAGGGACACTTGAGGACATGCCTTACAAGGCCCTGGACTTCCAGGAGACACAAGGTTCACAGCATGGCTCAGGAGAGAAACAGAGTGAGGGTAGGAGCTGGGAGAAGCTGAGATTACAGCAGACATTTGGGTAGATGCCAAGGTCATGGGTCATGCCCACAGCTCTGTTTCTCTCCCGAATCCCAGTCTTGGGGATCTCATGGCCTCCTGGACAACTCCCCCTGGACATCCTCCAGGCGTGTTCTGCCCACTGGGTCTAGCTCTGGTCTCAGGGTCTCTTTAAGCTTACCCTCTTCCCGAACCCTCCCGCTCAAGGGTGGTCCCACTGCCCCCAAGTCCCTCCCTGTGCTTTGCCATGGATACTTCTCTCCCTCCCCCACCCAGCCCACCAACCCCACGGCCTGCCGATTTGGACTCCTGAGTGTCTCTCCACCTGCCTCCTCCCTACCCTGGCCACCTTGGTCCTGTTCTTTCCTCTCCCTGGGCTCCCTGCCTCAGTTTCCCCTTCTGATCCACCCTCTACAAGGTGGTCAGGGGAATCTTCCTAAAAAAACCAAACCTATGGGGAGATGCCACTTATCAACAAGGGTACCTGAACAAAGCATATTTGTATACCTAACCCTTAACTGTACCCCACAATATCATAATAAAAAATATTGATTAAAAAACAAATAAAGAGCCGGGCTCGGTGGCTCAGCCTGTCATCCCGCGCCTTTGGGAGGCTGAGGTGAGTGGATTGCCTGAGCCCGCGAGTTCAAGACCCGCCTGGGCAGCGAGACCTCATCTCTACAATAAATCAAAAAATCAGCTGGGCGTGGTAGCGCATGCCTGTAATTCTGGCTACTTGTAAGGCTGAGGCGGAAGGATTGCCAGAGCCCAGCAGGTCGAGGCTGTGGTGGCCGGGAGCGGCCACTGCACTCCAGTCTGGGCCACAGAGTGAGACTCCAACTCAAAAAAAACAAAAAACAAAAACAAAAAACAACAAAAAACCCAAACCTGACCCTGATTTTCCCTGCTTGGAACCCTCCAAAGCACCCTGAGGTGGAGCCTGCCTGGTGGTCACAAGTCTAGCTCTTACCCCCATCATCATCTGTGGTCAGAACCCCTTCACTTTTCCAACCACTACTTTTTTTTTTAAAGTTGGGATCTCACTTTGTTGCCCAGGCTGGAGCACTGTAGCACAATCACAGCTCACTGCAGCCTCAACCTCCCAAGGAGCTGGGACTACAGGCATGCACCACCACACCCAGCTAATTATTTTTATTTTTTGTAGAGGTAGGGCCTCACTATTTTGTCAAGGCTGGTCTTAAACTCCTGGACTCAAGCAATCCTCCCGTCTTGGCCACTCAAAGTGCTGGGATTACAGGTGTGAGTCACTGCATCCCAGCCCATTTTTGGCATTTGATGGCCTTTATTAACCACTTTTTTTCTTCCTTTTTTGAGTTGGAGTCTCACTCTGTCGCCCAGGCTGGAGGGCAGTGGCCGCTCATGGCCACTGCAA
>NW_007067407.1:46102-54521 GCF_000164805.1 Carlito syrichta | reverse complement strand
CCTGCTGGGCTCAGGCGATCCTTTCGCCTCAGTCTTCCAAGTAGCTGGAACTACAGGCACATGCCACCATGCCTGGCTAACTTTTTATTTATTGTAGAGATGAGGTCTTGCCAAGTTGCCCAGGCTGGTCTTGAACCGGTGGGCTCAGGCAATCCTCTCACCTCGGCCTCCCAAAGTGCCAGGATTATAATTAATCCACTTCTTGGTAAATCCTCCTTTGGCTCTTGATTTCCCTCAGCAAAAGCCAAAGCCCTTACCTGGGCCAACAAGATCTGTCCCCTTCCCTACCACCTCTCTGTCTCCATCTTCTCACACGCTCCACCCTATTCACTCTGCTCCAGCCACACTGGCTTCCCTTCCGTTTCTTGAAAGTGTCTGACAAGGCTTCCACCTCTCGGCCTTTTCAGAGCAATTTCCTTTTCTGATTTGCTGTTCCCTCGCGTATCCTTAAGGCTCTCTCCCTCACCCTGCCTCCCTCTTGATCGCCTTAACTCCTCCCTTTTTGTTTTGTTTTGATGACATGCCATCTTACAGCTGACATCGTTTCACTATTATCTTCTTGTCTGGATTCTGGACTTCTCTCACTGCATGGTAAGGACCATGCCAGGCCTGGGATCTGGTCAGTTTTGTACCAACCCCAAATGATCTCTTTCTGAACTTCAGTTTCCTTATCGGCCACAATTCCTCCTTCCTAGATGTGCTGGAATAGAGTGATTTTTGAGGATTAGGAGTCCCTGTAGTACAGGGTCACAGCACAATGTCTGAAACATGACCACTGCTGGAAATGAGGAGACAGGTGGAGCCAAGGAAAAGGCCTTTTTCAGAGTTACCGGCACAGGATCCCCATGTCTTCCTGCACCACACTGCCCGAGCTACCACCATTCAATCTCAAAGCTACTTCGGGCACAGACAAGGAGGGTATGAAGGCGACAGCAGACGCTCGATGCTTGATACAGCGGTTGTCAGACAGGTTGCAAGAAGTCACGCAGTCTCCTTTTCGCGAAAATCCTGTCTATCCGGATTCCCACGCCCTGTCAACCTCGGGGTCCTTACCTGATTTCTCCACTTTCACCTTCACCGGAAACATGGTTTGAGTCCGAGAACTGGCACGCTGGGTCAGAGGAGTCCCAAAGGGCCTAGGGTCACGAATCGAGGCGGGGGAGGGCGGGGAGAAGTCACAGAGGAGCTCCGCGTCCCACCGGTCCTCCGCCCTGAGCAGTGTCCAGCCGCGACCGCGTCTGCCTCTCTTCTTTCCCTTCTGTGGGCGGGCCTCTTCGGCAGTTGCTTATCCCCGTTAGTTAGTGAAGCCGTCAATCTTGTGTCCTGACCAATTGGCAGCTGCCGCCGCCGGCTCCAACTTTAGGTCCCACCCTCTAGGACTTCGTTTCCGGAAACAAACTAACTACCGTTCGGCTTCCTGGGAGGTGTAGTTCTAGCTCCCGGATTTCAGCCGGAGTAACGACGCCTGCGCCGCGCGGGGCACGATGGCAAAGGCTAGGGCATCGCAAGGCTTTCTGGGACTTGTAGTGCTGAAAGGTTTGGGGCGCACCCCTTTAGCTATTTAAGGGATTTAACTAACTTTGGTAGTCCCTCCAGTTCTAAGAGGAAGACGAGTGCGGAGTTAGGCTGGGTTCCCTCTTACTGAGCACTAGGTGACAGCTACCTGTTAATCTCTTTTCGGGTACAATCTCATTCATTTAGCAAATATTTATGAGTGTGCCAGGCACTCTTCTAGGCACTGGAGACACCTCAAAGGAATAGGAGAGACAAAAATCTCCTTGCCCTACCGGGCGCTGTGGCTCAAGCCTGTAATCCCAGCAATTTGGGAGGCCGAGGAGAGCGAACTGCCTGAGCCCAGGGGTTCGAGAACAGCTGGGGCAACTTGGCGAGACCGCATCTCTACAATAAATCAAAAATTAACCGGGTATGGTAGCACGCACCAAGTTCTGGCTACTTGGAAGGCTGAGGTGGAAGGATTGCCGGAGCCCAGCAGGTCGAGGCTGCGGTTGCCTTGAGGGTGCCACTG
Organism: Carlito syrichta; assembly: GCF_000164805.1. Lineage (NCBI taxonomy): Eukaryota > Metazoa > Chordata > Mammalia > Primates > Tarsiidae > Carlito > Carlito syrichta. Next base: position 52,495 of record NW_007067407.1, on the reverse strand, counting down.
CACTCCAGCATGGGTGACAGAGTGAAACTCCTACTTAAAAAAAAAAAAAAAATCCTTGTCCTAATGAAGCTTATCTTTTAGAGGATGGAAGATAAATAGTAAACGAGTAAGGAAAATATTTTAAGTGAAATGTGATAGGAGAAAGAATACAGCCACACAGCCTGAAAGAGACATACGGAGTATCAAGGTAGGGACTGAATTTTAAATAGAATGATCAAGGAAGGATTCTCTGAGAAAACTCTTGAATATTTTTGTTTCTGCAGACAACACTTCCTTCAGAAAACGGGAAAACTTCCATTTATCACATATGCTCTGGCCCAGATAAATCCTAGGAGATAGCATCGTGATTTGTACTTCTGATGAGAATACTGAGATCCAGAACAGGAAAGCCATGTCATTGAGTACCAGTACAGGATAACAGCCTCTAGTAGTGGAAGCATTATCCCTGGCTTGGTTTCTCATGTTACAGGGTTCCATCATCAATAGGGCTCCCACCAAGCATCCCTACTTCCCCCTCTCCCCACCAACAGACCTACCTTCATCTGTGCTCTCGACTCACTGCCTTTGATTTGGCTCTGTCTGTGTAGGCTGAGATATTCTTGAGCAGTAAAGTCCCACTTTCAGAGGATTATGAGTAGTAGGCATGAAAAAATGCATGTAAGGTGTGAAATACTAGGCCGGGCACAAAGTAAGCACTCAATAAATGTTTCTGAGTATGAATAACCATTTTATGCTTCAACCTCCAGAAGATTCCAGAAAGCAATATTGAAGGTTAGGATTCTTTATTGGGGGACATCAGCAGAGAACACAAGAGATGGAAACAAGTCTTAGGGGCTAGAGAGTGAACTCAGAGCAGAGGAGCCCATCCAGGGAGAATAAGCATGTCTGTACAGAAGTTGTCAGGGGGTGCCCAGGGGTATGGTGAAGGAGAGGTAGTCCCCAAGGGCACCCCAGCGGGGCCGGTAGATCTGGAAGATGGTGATCCAGGTGGTGAGCACAATCACCCAGAAAAGGAAGCCCACAGCTGAGCGCCAGACATCTGTAATGGGAAACAGGAGTGAGGAGGGAGGGTTGGCCTCCGGCTTCTCTTGTTGGAAATTCAGTCTGGACTGAACTTCTCTTTGCTCCCAGAGTCTCAGAATTCTAGATCCCCCATCATTCCCTCCCCCCAAGGATCCCTACTTCACCCTTCCCCACCCACTGTCCTCCTTTCATCTGGGCTCTAGACTCACAGCCTTTGATTTGGCTCTGCTCTGTATAGGCTGGAACAAGGAAGGCCTCTCGGAAGAACCAGAAGATGTTGACCAACCAGAGAAAAGGCAGAAAAGCAAACCCACCTAGGAAGAAAAAACCATACTGGATCATAAGGCAATACGGATCTTCCCTAACTCCCATCTGGAAGACCTATTTGGAAGAAACTCTCCAACACCCAAGTTCAAATGGAGATCTCTGCTCTCAGAGACTTAGGCATTTGGCTCCTCTCTAGCATCCAGGAACCTGATTCTTTTTATTTTTTTGAGTTGGAGTCTCACTCTGTCGCCCATCCTGGAGTGTAGTGGCCGCTCCCGGTCACTGCAGCCTCAACCTGCTGGGCTCTGGCGATCCTTCCGCCTCAGCCTTCCAAGTAGCTGGAACTACAGGAGCGCGCTACCACGCCCGGCTGATTTTTGATTTATTGTAGAGATGAGGTCTCGCCAAGTTGCCCAGGCGGGTCTCGAACCTGTGGGCTCAGGCAATCCACTCACCTCAGCCTCCCAAAGGCGGGGGCTTACAGGCTGAGCCACGGAGCCGGGCCGGAACCTGGTTCTTCATCCCCCTTTTCTCAGGATCCAAGAGTCCAATTCCCCAAATCCCCTCCTCTCTTGGGATCCAGAAATTGAGACCCCAACTTCCTCCTACCTCAGAACCCAGGCCCTCCCTACCCTCAGATCCTGGAACTGGAGTCCCCAGTTGCTTCAACTCTTTATTTTTGAGTTGGAGTCTCACTCTGTCGTCCAGGCTGGGGCGTGCAGTGGCACGATCGTGGCCACCGCAACCTCGACCGGCTGGGCTCAGGCGGTCCTTCTGCCTCAGCCTTCCAGGTAGCTGGGACTATAGGCTTGCGCCACATGCTCAGCTAATTTTTTTTGATTGACTGTAGAGATGAGGTCTCGCCACGCTGGCCAGGCTGGTCTCGAACTCTTGGACTCAGGCAATCTTCTCGCCTCCACCTCCCAAAGTGCTGGGATTACAGGCGTGGCGCTTCATCTCTAAGACCCAGGAATCCAGGTCCCTAGGCCCTCTTCCCTCAGGCGCTCTAGTCCAGTTCCCTTTCTTCTCCTGGGACCCTCAGGGATCTGCCCTTACCCAGGTAGTACTTCCGGCACAGGTTCAACTTCTCTTCATTGGACACTCGCTCCAAGTTCATAGTTGCGCTGGGCCGGGTCGTCCCAAGGAGGCGCAGAGCAAGACCCAAGCCTTGACCCTAATTGACATAGGAAAGGATCAGAAACAACCACGCCCCTATTACGACAAATCAGATCAATTTAAAGGTGGGTTGTTGGAAGAAGGCTACCGCCGCCCTCATCAGCAAGTTGGCTGGGTTAAGCAGTTCTTTATGTTTACTGCGATGAGCTAAAGGACCCCAACTCACCAGTGGAGCTTACTTCCTCCGGCCGGGAGGCCTCTGCTGCTTTCAACTACGGACGTTTGCGCGAGATGCCCCAGGTTTCTCTGGAGTTTGTGTTTTTTTTTTTTGGCGAGGCAACGCTGCACGCATGCGCTTTCAGAGAACGCCTGCGGGTGTGTCTGCGGGGCCTCCAATACGCAAGCGCAGTAGGGAAGGTCCGAGCGCGTGCGGAGCGCCAAGAGGCCCCAACGAACTACGTTTCCCAACGCCCTAAGAAGCGGAAGTGACGTAAGGAGCAGACAGAATGGGAGGATTCGGGTAAAAAACGGCTGAATACTTAGCTCCGGTATTCGAGACTGAAAAGGACCCGAGAGAATGGGCGCGGGGAGTGGCCTCTCGGGGGCGAGGGGGCGGGGCACTTGGGTCCTTGGTGGCTGGGCGACTCGGTGCCGTGTTTCCGGGATGCCTGGCCTCCCCGGCCCTCGGCTCACCTCGGTCTTTGCACCTTTTCCAGGGTTAGCTGCTCTTTTTACTTTAAGACCGGGGTCGGCCGGCACGGGGACCGATACTCCGGCTTCACAACGAATCGTCTTTCAGGCTGGTGAGGCCCGGCACGGAACCACGGGAGTTAACGCCCCCCCCCCGCCCCCCCGGCCCTTCCCTTCCTTCCGTCCATCACCACAAGATCCCGCCTCTTCTGGGCTTCTAAGGCCCGCCCTACCTCCCAGCTTTTTTTTCGTTGGACCTCCCCGCAGGTTCCGCCCCCAACCTTCAGGCGCTTTTCCCAGGAACCTTGGCCACGCCCCCGTGGCACCCCAGGGCTACCCGTCATTGCCGGGTTCCCGAATCCCTATCCTGGCTTCTCAGGGACAAGCATCGCTGATGCACTCACGATGCTTAGACTCCTTCTTTGGTGCAGGGTCCCACGTCCAACCGCATATCCCATCCTCTTTGCATGCAGCCCTGCCCTGTAGCTCAGGTACCGCTCCTTTTAAATTCTGTTCAGATTGTAGGGCCGCTCCGTCTATACCGGAATCCACAGAACACGGCCCAAACCGCAGATGGATCACGCTGTGAGTAAGGGAGTAGGCTTGGGGGCAGGGTGCACAGCTTCCAGCAGGCCACTCCCTGATTCCACCCTGCCCCTCCTGCAGGTCATGCGAGCGACGATGTGGAGGTGCAGGAACATTATGGTAACGTCTTCGAGGTGAGGGTTGGCAGAGGCAGGTTGGGTTTCCTGTGGACCAGGAGCTTAGCTGAATCCCTCCGCATCTTCTACAGGAGGTGTTCACAGAACTGCAGGTGAAGTATGGGGAGATTGAAGAGAAGAAGGTGTGCGACAACCTGGGGACCACCTCGTGGGCAATGTCTATGTCAAGGTGCTTTCTGTCCTCCAGCCCCCTTAGGACCCAAGAGGTGGAGGCATTTCAACACCTGATGGTCACCACTGAAACCTCTCAGCTTGAGGTCCATCACTGAATCCAGTCCATCCCCAGAGCTACTAACTAGTCCCCTGAAAATCTGAATTGTTGTGCTGATCCTGACTGATGTTCCCCTCAGTTCCGGTGGGAGGAGGATACAGAGTGGGCAGTGGCTGAACTCAGTAACCACTGGTTCAGTGGGCAGGCTGTGCCATCTGAGCTGTCTCTGTCACTGACTTCTGGGAATCATGCTGTCGGCAGTATGAGATGGGGTGTGGGTGTGCAAGGGTGAATAAGCTCTTGAAGTCCCAGACTTCGAGTGTGTGGTAGGACCTATCAGAGCCAATGACCTCCTCCATCTGTCTACCTCTACCCAGGGAGTGTCTCCATAGTGGTTTCTGAAACTTCATGCACCTACAACCCATTTCCTGGAACCTCCAGCTGCAGCTCTGTGGGTGGAGACCCAGGCGCAGATACCTCAGGATCAGCCTGCCAAGACTCCTCATACCCTAAGGCTCCCAAACCCTGAGATGAGCCTGACCCCAAACCTTAATAACAGTGTCCCAAGACTCATAGACCCTAAGAATCGTCCCGAGCCCCATCTGAGACTAGCATGTAAGTCCCAATCCCCAAAACAGCCTGAACCTCAAATCCAAGATCAACCTGAATTGCCAACCCTGATATTGTCCACTGACTACCTGTCCTGAGACTACCACCTACAACTCTAGTCACTTCAACGATGTAATCTGTTCAACACGGAGACCCATCCCAGAGCAGACAGGCAGGCTCTTTGCACAACTCCGTGTGCCTCCAACCCAGTTTTCTCCATTCCTGTTCCCAGGTCTCCCCCCAGGTCTCATACTGGCCACTGTCCCCGAGAAAGGAAGCAACGGCATTCCCCAAATCACCAACACGGCCACTTCTGAGACTCTGATTCTCTTGCCCTTACCCCCCGACAGGCACAGATGTTCCTGGCCGGGACCCCTACTCCAAGTCCCCTTCATTCTCCAGCCCTTTTCCCCAGGCTTTGGGGCTCATAATGTAATCTGTTCACAAAGACCTTCTACTGCCCCTCACCTAATAACGTTCTGTATTGAGGGTTTAGGCCTTTATTGTTAACTGGCTTCTAGCTGTGGGTTGGCATTTCCTTCCACCCACACCAGGATAATGCTGTAAAGGGGAAGTAAGGCTGGGTTCCGGCCACAACTTCAGCTGACGAACTTCGAATAACAGGTGGGGGAGCGGCCAGCTTGGGACCCAGGACCCTAATGGTACTGGTGGGGTGGGAACGCCTTTGTGCCGGAAACTTCAGCACCGCCATCTGAGGCTCCTTCAAGGGGAAGTGCCTTGTGTGGCAGGTTAGAGGAGTCCTACCCCAGAGATTAGGGTTAGGAGGTGAGGTGAGGTGGCTGGGAGTCAGTCTGCAGCAAGTAAGTGTCCCTGGTGCCTGCTGCCCTGAGGGAGGAGTCGGAAATGCCTAACACTTAAATTGAGTTTGTTATATGCTGGGTGCCATTCTACGTGCTTTATTATTTATTTGTTTATTTTTGAGTCAGAGTCTCACTCTGTCATCTAGACTGGAGTGCCCCTGCAGCCTAGACCCGCTGGGCTCAGGTGATAGCTGAAACCACAGGCATGTGCCACCACGCCTGGCTAGTGTTTTGATTTATTGTAGAGATGAGGTGTCGCCAAGTTGCTCAGGCTGATCTCGAACCCCTGGGCTCAGACTGTCCTCTGCCTCCCAAAGTGCTGGGATTACAGGCGTGATATTTTATGTTTGTAAGAGACAATGTCTTCCAATGTTGCCCAGGCTGGCCTCCATTCTCACCCTCCCTAGTAGCAGGGACCACAGGCTTACACCACTGCGGTTGACAGGGTGCATTACTTCTAAGAACGGTTCTAATTCTCTGCAATAGCCTTATGAGGCAGGTGCTATCATAGTCCCATGACAGGGATGAGAAAGGGAGGGAGGATAGGCGAGGACTTGATGGAGGTGGGATATGGATTCACCTGTCTCTTCGCGCCCTTGAGGCCCTGTGGGCTTCTCTGATAAAGGGCTGGGAGCTGGCTTGAGGAAAAGGGGCCGATTTCCAGCTCCAGTTCCCCTTACGCCCACCGCGTCTTTCTTCTGCCCGAACTCCCGGAAGGTGCAGCAGAGGCGCTGTCGTTGCAAGTCCCCCAGATGGGACCCGGGCGCCGCCTCCTCACAGCCTTGCTGCTCCTGGCCCTGGCGCCACCGCCCGAAGCCTCCCAGTACTGCGGCCGCCTTGAATACTGGAACCCGGACAACAAGTGCTGCAGAAGCTGCCTGCAGCGCTTCGGGCCTCCTCCGTGCCCGGGTGAGACGACGGGGCTGGGTGTGTG
>NW_007067407.1:45869-46082 GCF_000164805.1 Carlito syrichta | reverse complement strand
AAGGGGCGTCCGGCGGAAGCTGGGGTGAGTGGAGCAGACCGGGCGGGCCGCTGGGGATAAGGCAGAAGGGAAAGGGTATCTCTAGCACAGCAGAGGTGGGATCGGCGGCCTCACTGGAGCTCGGGTCTCCTTCTAGACTACGAGTTCGAGGAAAACTGCGGGTTCAACGACTACGGCGATCTCTTAACGCACCCGTTCAAGGAGTGTTCTCCT
>NW_007067407.1:38378-45204 GCF_000164805.1 Carlito syrichta | reverse complement strand
GTCGAGGCTGAGGTGGCCGGGAGCGGCCACTGCACTCCAGTCTGGGCGACAGAGTGAGACTCCGACTCAAAAAAAGAAAAAAGAAGTCAGGGAGGACATGCGTTAAGCTAGTCGGGGTTGGGGCATCAGGCACAGAATGTGGCCCTGTTAAAGGATGTGCGGATAGAAGGTTTGGGCTGAAGGGCAGGAATGGAGTGAGTGTGGCCCACCACTTCGCCCCAACCCCTTATCCCCAGAGGCCAGTTCCTACTAAGGGGTATTGCCCCCTCCCACCTGAGAAACGGAGCAGCCCTAGCTCCCAGAAGCCCAGCTCTCCAGCAAGTTCCAGTCTCCCGTGGACATCTGAGTGCAGTATCCCCCAGCAGGCATTGCTGGGTTTTGTCCTGCCCTTGGTGATCCTGCTCCTAACCTCAGCGGTGATAGTGGTCCTCCTCCTGGCTCTGCGGAGGCACCGCTGCGGGCCCAAGGGGAAGGCCACGCCCCCCTCCTGTCGCGGCTTGACTCGGGGAGGCCCCAACACCCACACCACCTTCTTGCACTTGCCCTCCCCAGGCACCCTGGAGGCATTGGAGACAGGTAACGCATGGGTCTCTCCTTCTGCTCCCAAGCAGGAGTTAGGGTTAAGCCAGGAGGCGCCCAGGAGGAAGGGTGGGCTGCACGAAGCCTACCCTTCCTCAGCTTTATGCCTCTTCGCTTCCCAGAGCTGCCCAGTCTGGCATCACAGCCCCTGTCTCGCCTCCTGGATGAGCTGGAGGTGTTGGAGGAGCTAATTGTGCTGCTGGACCCTGAGCCTGGGCCAGGTGGGGGCACAGCCTGTGGCACTACTCGACACCTGGCAGCGAGGTATGGGCTGCCGGCCGCCTGGGCGACCTTTGCCTACTCGCTGCGGCCAAGTCGCTCACCGCTGCGAGCTCTGATCGAGATGGTGGTGGCAAGGGAGCCCTCTGCCTCTCTGGGCCAGCTGGGCACACACCTAGCCCAGCTAGGACGGGCAGATGCACTGCAGGTGCTGTCCAAGCTTGGCCGATCTGAGGTTTGCTGGGCCTAGTCCTCAAGTTTCCTTTGACCCAAATGCCTGGGTCCCAGAATCCCGTGAGAAACAGCCCTGCCGCTCCTGAGACAGCTTATTCACAGGCACTCTGCTGCGTTCTGAGCTGGAGAATGTAGAACGCTTGTCATTCTGAGCCTTAACAGACCTTACAGTGTACTTCTGATTCCGAACGACGGCCTCTTACCTACCTGTTGAGGCTCAGGGTGGGTGTGAGGTGTGAGGCGGGAGTTCCTACTTGCCCCCAGCCTTCTACAAATGGGAAGACCACCTCTCCAAACATTGACAGACTTTATTGTGAGGGTTCCCACCTGGGACCCCACCTCTTAAATAAAAAAGTGCATAGAAAAGAAGGGATTTAGAAACCTTTGTACATTATCTACATCCTGGGCCCCCAGGGCAGGAAGGGGGCGATTGCTGGGTGGGCTGGAGGGGGGGAGGCAGGGCCCTTGCCGCCTGCAGGCCCACATTCACCCTGAACGTGAGGGCGGGCGTGCGATGCTCTGGGAAGGACCAGGGAGCCCCCGGGCGAGGGGCAAGATGGCAGCAGGAGGCGTGAGGGGTCGTGGTGAGCAGCCACGGCCTCAGTTGAGGAACCGGCGACAGCGCTTGGCGCCACAGTTGCAGGGCAGCTTGTTGCTGGCATCCTCAATGGGGAACTTGTAGTCGTAGGTGAGCTCCTCACCACGCAGGATGCGGCGCAGGGCGAAGATGACGATGTGTTTCTGGCCCTCCACGTGGATGACGCGCGAGAAGCAGTTGGGCTCGCAGGAGTGGTTGATGAAGCGGGCAGCGTTGCCGTGCATCGTGGCGTCCACCACGTCAAAGTCGTCCATGCGGAACATGTAGCACCCGATGCCCTGCGGGGGCGGCAGTCAGGCGCTCGTCCCCACGGGCCGCCCCGCTTCACCCCCCTCACTGCCGCGGCCTCACAGAGCCCACCTTCCCATCGTAGAACTTCTCCCGCTTGTCAGTCAGCACAGAGCGAATGACAATCCCAGAGTACTCGATGACCATCTCGCCGGCATCAATGTTGCGCTTACAGAACAGGCCTCGCCCATGGATGGCGGATCTGCAGGGCAGGATGAGCAAGGGGCGCTCGGGGCCGGGCGCCGGAAGCCAGCAGCCACCCCCCCAAGGGGCCGCCCCCAACCGCACTAACCTGTAGACCCCCACGGCCTCTTTGGACGTCTTCTTGAGGTGACGAAAGCGCATGGCCATGGGCAGCTCAAGGCTAGTGGCACGTCTGTGAGGGACAGCGGGTCACACAGGCTGGTACCCAGGAAGGCCCTCTTCCCTCTGGCCCCTTCCACCAGGGCCTCTGTCCTACCTGGTGGACCTGAGCTGGACTTCATCCTCTTCCTCATCACAGGCGGCCCCCTCAGGGAGCACCCGGTGCTGGGAGGCCAGGAAGTTGAACATGTCAAAGGTGCACTTCCTGCAGGCGGAAGGGAGGAAGGGAGGGAGGTTCACAGCCATTCCTTCAAGGGGATGCGGCCTACCCATTCTCGGGGCTGGGCCCGCCGCCCGCAGGGTGGGAGTGACACGCTATTGAAGACGCGGCGAGAGGGGAAGTAGGTGGGGCTCACTCCTCTGCCGCGAACTCCAGAAATAACTCTGGGAGCAACCCATGTCTGCTCCCCAGGACTCGGCTCCCATCTGCACAGATTTAACTCCCACCCTCCAGAGCTCCCACGGGGCTCCCCTGACCTAGGCACCACACCCCCAACTTCTCACCGAAGATAGACCTCAGCACGGGCAGCCCCATGGGGATTCAGCGGCGGCTCCTCCTGGCCCTCTCCCTGCTGGTGGTAGCGAAACTTATAGTGCTGGCAGCGCTGTGCCCCGGGTAGCTGCTCTGCCAGGAAGATGACAGCATCGTGGTGGATGCCCAGGAGCCTGGCCCCGCTCATTCCTGAGAAGAGAAGGTGAGGACACCCCAGTTGGTGAGGGCCCCTGGCCCTCGGGGAGCCCTCCCAGCTCGCCAGCATCCCTGTGGAGCCGCCACTCACCGCTAAAGGAGAGATGCCTGAGTCGGGCATGCCCTCGGGCCTCTTGCACCTTCTCGATCAGAGTTCTCCACGCCCCTGGAGAGGGGACAGACAAGAGCAGAGGCAGGATGGGGTGTTTTAGGGACACTGCCCCCCCGCCACTGCCACCCCCAACTCACCCTCCAAGCTCTCTGCCTCCACGCTGAACCCATCTTCGCTGCTGATCTCAAAGCGTAGATGCGGGCCAGCCCGTTTTGGGGCCTGGTTCTCTTTGTCCTCTGGGGATGGAGGCTCTTCCTCAGAGCTTGAAGCCTCACCTGGTTCCAAGGGTTGGGTCAGAGTAAGTGAGGATCACCCTTCCTGGGCTTTTCCAAAGCCCCACCCTGCCCTCCGAGCAGATACTTCTCTCCTTCCCACTAGGCACAGGCATAGACACTGGAGTCTAATGACCCTCTTCCTCCCCCAACTGCCCAGTGAGCCCTGCAGAATGGACATTATTTTTTCTAAGGGGCCTGCAGTTCCTTTTCTGCGGTATTCCTCAGCCAGAAGAGCACTCCACAGAAACTTGGAGCATCTGGGCTCTGCAGGACACATCTGTGGCCCGCTCAAACCCAGTTTACCATAAACGCCTGCCTGTCATTATTCTGTTTCTTACACAAAATTAAACATACTAGAGAATTATGTTTTGGACACGTGTTTTCTATATGCAACAAATTTCTCTTCTGTGCACAGAGCCAAGTACATGGTACACTATGAGCTATTTAAGGAATTTCTCAGGGATTAACAGACTTTATTTTTATTTTTTGAGTCAGAGTCTCACTCTGTTGCCCAGGCTGGAGTGCAGTGGCACGCTCATGGCCTGGGTTACCAGACTTTAAAGACAGAGCAGAGAGGACTCACTGATGTATATATATGGATGTGAGAAAAAGCAGGGGGAGGGGACAAGGAGGTAGGTTGAGACAACTCTGAGGTTTGGGACCTGAACAGTTGAAGGATAAAACTGCCACTGAGTAAGACATGGCGAAGTAAGAATGAGTTTGGGTAAAGGCTGACTGCTCAGATTGGGACATGCTGACTTTAAGATACCTCTTAGTAAACTTTTTAGTGGGCCAGGCACGGTGGCTCAGCCTGTGATCCCAGCACTTTGAGTGGCTGAAGTGAGAGGTTTGCCTGAGCCCAGGGGTTTCAGACCAGCCTGGGCAACTTGGTGAGACCTCGTCTCTACAATAAATCACAAAAAAACTAGCCGGGCGTAGTGGTGTCGTCTGTAGTTCTAGCTATTTGGAAGGCTGAGGCGGAAGGATCGCTTAAGCCCAGCAGGTCGAGGCTGCGATGGCCATGAGCATAGCCACTGCACTCTAGCCTGGGCGGCAAGAGGGAGACTCCAACTCAAAAAAAAAAACAACACAAAAACTTTTTGGTGGAAAGGAAAGCAGACAGCAGGATGTAGCCTGGAGTTGAGGGACCAGATCAACAATATGAGGACTATCAGATATAGAGGAGAACACCTTGAAGTGAGTGCAGAGAAGTCAAGACCAAGGCCCTGGGACACATCAAAAGGGACAGGCTGGGACAACAAGACATGACCAGAAAGATGAGAGGAGAATGTGGAGTCTTGGAAGCCAGGGAAGAAAGTGTTTCCAGGGTGGAGGGACCAGCTGCACTAAATGATGCTGCTGGCTCAGGTAGGATGTGAACTGAGGATTGATCACTGCATGGGGTGGAGGGGTCCCAAAGTTTGAGTGGAACATGCTTTAGGAAAGGCAGGGTTCACATGGCCACACTTTCTCCACATCACTTCTCTGGGCCAACCTGCCCACACACCTGCCCCAGTCCTAAGTGAGATTCTAAACTGGACCCTTGCCAGGTGGCTCACATGACCTCCAGACCTCAGTTCCCCAGAAACCACCTCAAACAATGTCTTTCCCCTCTCCCCACTCACACCTCCATTCTGTTCCCTGAACAGACAGGATTGACTACAGGGGCCTGGCCCAGGTACTTTCTCACAGTGCTCATTCTAACCTACAGTGCACTTGCTAACTTACGCATCTGTTTCTCCTACCAAAAGGTGGTCTGGTCCCTAAGGACGAGGACTTGCCATGGTGACTGCCACATTCTCATGCCACCTTTGACCTCATGAACAGACTCTCAGTTAAACAGTCTCAATCCACTTCCTCCACTTCCACACGCAGCAGCTAATCAGCTCTATGTAATGAGAAAATCTAAACATCTGGACAGAACTGGGTCAGAAGAAATTCTGGCTGCTTGACTGCCACTCATTCTCCCACTGCCCTCAAGACTGACAGAGAACTTCACTTCCAGCTCCAGTGAGTCCATCAGCCACAGCTACCACAAGCACCCCACCCTGTGTATTATTGTCTCTGCACCCACCTCCGTCCCTCCCTTTCAGGGGTTACCTGTTCAAAACTAGCCCCCATGCCTACTCCCAGTCACCTTTTCCATCCGTGCCCAGCCGTCCCCCTCATCCTTGACTCTGCTGTCTCAGCCCTCACACCAAACTCCTCTAAACTGCTGCCCCACGTCCTCCACATGGATCCTTGGTGGACTTTTTGGCAAGGAGCCAGAAGTTGTTTTGGCTTCCTCAACACTGTCTTCCATTCTGGACTCTGACACAACGTCCTCCCCACCCTGTGCTACCTGCTTACAGAGTACAGCAGTCCTAGATCCCACAGGTCAGACACTCTCCGTGGCAGCTTGGACTGCTGACTACTCCTTTCCCCTGGCCTCTGGAACACCTCTCTTTGGATTTCCGACTGCCCCTGTCCTTCACTTGGGTCTTAGGTGGGCTCCATCCTCTCTAGATGATCTCAGGACTTCATCTTTGGCTTTACAAGGTAACGAACCTTCTGACCCTGGCAGACTAGACTCTGAGGCCCTCTAGGATCTTGGGTATACCGGACAAAGCACTTTCAGAGGACCTTTCACATGGAGCTAAAATGTTATTGCTACGTCTGTTTCTGCCACAAGGCCCCTTGTGGGGGCTTATGGCCTTGTGGCAGAAACAGACGTAGCAATAACACCAGCGCCTAGCCTTTGTAACACCAGTGTAATACCAGTGCCTAGCCTTTGTAACACCTCTGTAACACCTCAGGCTTTGTCACACCAGTGCCTAGCCTCAGGCTTGTACCCAGAATTGAGGTGGACCAGTTCTGTCACCTGTCAGTCATCCAGCTGAGCCAAGCACAAGGAGGCAATGAGAGGGAAAGGTAGGTTCCCACCTGAATAATGGTGCCACTGGGACTCGAGCAGCAGGTCTGGGGGGCCATCAGGGGCCCGAGAAGGACCACCTTCTGGAAGTGGCAGCAAAGGGGATCGTTCCTGGAGGGGCCTGTAAGGAGAGACCAGTCAGGAGGGGCAAGGACAGAGGTCCCAGAGCCTCCAGGGTAAGGGGCCTGGCCACTCACCCAAGGCTTTCCTCCCCAGTGGGCTCCCCGGGATGATCCAGGTCGAGAACTCCTCGCACTGTGGGTGTTTTCATCCTCACGCGGCTAAACCTGGTGGGGAGGAGCCACGAGAAGATGAGCCACCTTCCCCCGCCCACCTACACCCCTCGCCCGCCTCTCCAGCCTCAGCACACTTACCCACTGCTACCGAGCCCGGGAACTTGTGGGGTTTCCTCCAAGGACTCGCCATCTTCATCCAGCCGAGGGGTTTTGTTTGGGGGAGGCACTGGTGGGGACCGGCCAGAGAAGGTGGACACCCTCTTGACGCGGATGGCCTGTCGGGGTGGGCTGGCAGGTCCGCTACTCAACACCAGCGTAAGAGG
>NW_007067407.1:26096-37920 GCF_000164805.1 Carlito syrichta | reverse complement strand
GGGGGGCTCGGGGGCAGGGCCAAGGCTTAATACCCGGACCCCTGGGGCCCCAGGGAGCCAAGCAAATGTCCGGGTAGGGTCAGCTGGGCTAGGAGGCAGGGCCTGCGGGGGCTGGCTGCCATTAGCCAGGGGAGGTGCTGGGGGCAGTGACTCCTCTTTGGTGCCAGCACCCCCGTCCCCAGGCCCCCCGAGGTTCTTCAACACGAAATCCACAATTTCCGACGGCAGGTCCTCAGGAGGTCGGGCCCTGTCCCCTGCAGCCCCCAGGACCCCAGCTCGGCCGACTCCTGGCCCCGACGGAGGAGTCCCCTGGCCCCGAGGCTGCTGGACGGCCTCAGCCTCACTGTCTGTGCCGTCGTCCACTCCATCCAGCTGTTCGATGCGGGGGGCTCCGGCAAGGGCGCCGGGGGCCAGGCCTGGGCCAGACACCACAGTCACAGGGAAGTGGATGTAGCGGGTGGTGGGGCTGGCCTCCTCCTCCGAGCTGTCTCCTGGGCCCCCATGACTGCTCCCCACTGCCCCAGCGGCCACGATCTCTTCCTGGAAGGGCTCAGTCCCCAGCAGGCTGGCCGCAAAGTCCAGGTCAGCAGCACTCAGTCCTGACACCACCTCCATGTCCTCAAAGTCTGGGCCCAGGTCTTCGGGGGGTGGCGGAGACGGGGCAGGGCCGGGGGGAGCCAGCTCCCCTGAGGTAGGTGCGAGGGCTGCCACGACTGAGGTAGGAGGGGGCACCCTGAGCTGAGGGGAAGCTCTGAGAGGAGAGGAGGCCCGCCGTGACGGGGGCGGCCTGGGAGTCAGGGGGCTGGGACGACGGGAGCGTCTGGGAGGAGCTGGGAAGTCCAGGTCTCCTACTGTGGGGATGTGGTGGGTCAGTGAAGAGGGGCTTCCTGTGGGGGAAACGGTGCCAGTCAGCAGCTGCAGCCTCCTCCCACATCCCTCTCCCAAGGATCCTCCCCGGTGCTCACCAGGGGAGGGCAGGGGGCCAAAGGAGACACCCCCCAAGGGCCTCCGAGATGGCGAGTAGTTGGGCACTTTGATTCGAGCCCCTGAGAAGGAGCGAGGAGCTGGAGGGGCGCTGCTTGAATCTGGCCGAAGTGGGGTGTCCAGGTTCTGAACGGGTAACGGGTGCTCAGGAGCTCCAGGGAGAAGGGCATCTGTATCTGGTGGGGAGTCCTCGTGATCTGGGGGCTCTAAAGGGGCAAGAAAACCACATCAGGCACAGCAAGGGCTCTTTGTCAAGTGCTCTCATCACGTGCCCTCCCCTCAAGCCAACTGTGCCTTCCAGGTGCTGACCTTGACCCAGTCACAACATGCCCTGGTTCTGGTCATCGCCTAGGCCAAATCCCATCGGGGCATCTGCTAACCCTCCACTCACAGCCAGGTCTGGGTCCCTTCAGGACCTCTCCTCACCCAAGCGTTGCCATCTCCCCACTTCCTGGCTGTCTACTGCTTCCTCCGCTTCAGGTCTTGCATAGCACGAGGGGCAATGCCCTTTCTCCAACACGGCCAGTCCTACCACTTGCTTACTTGCTCAGCACATCCCGGCCACATCAAACACATCCACCCCATGCTGGTGCTGGAGGCTCTCCATTACCGGGCTCCACCCAGTCCTTGCAAGCTGTCTCTGCCTCCTCCACCCAACACTACTTGTTTCCAGCCAGAGTGGGGACACCCTGCTCCCCTCTCCGCTTACTGTCATGCTGGAATAAAGCCCTTACCCACAAACACAGCCCAAATCTCTTCCGCCTCCTGTTCTGTCCACAATGACCTCTCCCTCTACTAATCTCCAAGCCCGTTCTTTGCTCTGTGCCATCCAGCTCTTAGTTGTGTCCTTCACTGCCACCACGGCTGTAAGGGTGCCAGCTTGAGAACTGAGCAGATCCAGGAGCAAATCCCAGCTGTACCACGACCTCACCATGCAGAGCAATGTCCCTCCTGAGGTGCAGCATAGCAGTTTGTATCTTCCGCAAAGGGCTGGAAGAGCATTCTGTGAGCATAAAGCTCCAAGTTAGGGAGCCATAAATGCTCTGCTCTCTATACCAGTCCAAAAGTCACCTGCCCCTCAGGTAGGCAGCACAGTGCTTTCCCCTCTTCATTTTCTGTGAAATGCTGAGCATAGCCCCTGGCATGTAATGCAGAGTCAATAAAGTTTCTGTTATTTCTGCTCAAACAAATAAAAAAACTGCAAGCATCTTGGAGTTTCTTTAGGGGAGAGAGGAACAGAGATTGGTAGGTAATTGTTTAGGGAACACTCCGGGAAGAAAACGAGCCAATACCAGGGCCATACCTGAGGAAGGGGCGGGGCTGTGCACAATAGTCTGGTTCTCCTCTGCTGCCTCCAGGTGAACTGGCTCTTCTCTTGGCCCCCATGGCCGATACTCCAGAATTCGGCACCGATACCAGCAGCGCCTCCGAGCATCCACCGTGCTCCAGTACAGACGTGAGCACCTGGCAGGTAGACGTGTGGGACAAGACGGTTAGGATAACTTGGGAAATGGGATCCAGCCCTGGAGTCCTCCAACCCCACTGGTCACCCTTAGCCTGCTCACTGGTAGCCAATGGGGAAGAGCCGTCCCTCGCAGTCCGAGAGATCAGACAGAGTACCCAGAGAGTCAATTCGAATGGAGCCTATGGTGCGAAGGAGAAGTCAGGAGGAGTGGGCTGGGCAAAGTCAGAAAGACTAGGGCAGGAAGCAAGTGGCTTACCAATGAGCACATTGATGGCATCAGGTTCAAGCCCGGTCAAGAATTTTCGCTTGAAGTTGATGCCCTCAAAGTCCACGTAGACTCGGCGGAGAACATCAAAACCATCAGGGGTCACGATCTCCTGGGAGGTGGGTAGCAAATGGGGTCGCTGAATTGGTGGAGGGTAAGAGGGATGCGAGGGAAAGCCTCTGTAGGCAAGGTCTGAACAGTTGGGGGCTTAAAGAACTCTAGGAAAACATACAAGGAAGAGACACTGAGAGGCAGAAAGAGCCAGGCATGAGGGGCAGTGGGGGTCCCTGAGTGGAACAGGAAGGAAGCAACGGGGAGTTGTTTCTCCCACAGTTCTAGCCCACCTTGCCATCCAGGAGGTCTGTGTGTTTCTGGCAAAAAACTTTCTTGTCATCCTGGAAGATGCAGTAGCTGGCCCGGGCACACATGAAGTGGAAGTTGCTGAGGCAGGAGGACAAGCAGCAGCCCACCGTGGCTCCAGGCTTCAGGCAGAGCTCACAGCGCTACAGAAGAAGGGAATGCTAAGGAGAGAAGCCAGTGACCAGGGCCAGGGTCTGATGCTGAGCACTGCTGTCTCTGAGAGTCTGCTCAGGCCCCTGTCTAGCCTAGCACCTTGCATTGCAAAAGCACTCACCAAACATAAACTCCTCTCCAGCTGCATCTGGGACCAGGTACACACAAAACTGTTTCAAATTTTTTTAAGCAGAGTGTCAAAGGGAAAAAAATAACAGCTAACAGTTACTGAGTGGCACTTACCATCTTTCTCACACTATTATTCTAATGTGGAGCTTATATTACTCTATTTAATCCTCAACTGGCCTCTATAATAGATATCTCTATCATCCCAACTCCTGATGGAAAGCTTGAGGCATTCTCCAGTACCTGGCCCAGGTTCCACACTGGTGAGTGGGGAATTCTAGCCCAGGCAACACCTCACAAGGATGTAGTTAGAGCTAAATGCCACAACGTGTGGAAAGCATCCAGCACCAGTTCAATCAACAGGTCTAACTTTTAGTCTCCCAAGCTTTAGGCCCTGGTTGTGGCCAGAGAATACAAATAGGAAACAAGCCCCTATCAGCACCACAGTCCTGGGACAACAAAAAAGGTACCTAGGCCCAACAGTGAAAAGGTGCCCTGGTAGGGAATGTGAAATAAGAGCTGTCTCTACTGGAGAAGGGGCCCTACCTGAGACAAAGGGGCTGCCCACCTCTCTAGGCCCATGTCCTCACCATCTGCCTTCCTCGAGCCACAGCAGCATGCACATTCTTGAGGGAGCCATCGTTCTCCTCAAACACTTCAGCTGACCAAATGGCACAATTGACATGTGTCCACTCATTCTGCCCGATGTACAGGAGCCGCCCTGCCTCCTGCAGACGGAAGAGGAGCGGCGTGATGGAGGTGCCAGAGACCAGGATGCACAGTCTGGGGCTTCATACAGCAGCCCTCACCTTGGAGTCTGCATCCCCATACTTGAGGCACAGTGCACACTGACGGGGGTCCTCCAGGTGTGAGAAAGCAGCTGCCTCCTTGCCGTGGAAAGCTGGAAAGGATGTGGGAAGGGAGGCCAAGAATCAGAATCCAGACCACCAACTTAGAGGCACTGGCTTCCAGCCCCCATCTCCCAGTACCTGCTGAGGGGTCCCCTGGAGGCTGCCCTGGTTCTGGGGTCTCCAGTTCCTGCTGTCTCCACTGAGCATAGACATGGTCCAGGGATGGGGGCAACACCGCATTGGGAAGGACTCCGCTGTGGACAGGCAGGGTCAGCATCTGACATGTCTAGCAAGGACTACACTGGGCACCCACCCCATCCCAGCTTATACATGCCATTACACCCTTTGTTCTCTATGTGGAATTTCTGTCAGTCTCCCAAATAAGCCAGGTCCTCTTGTGCCACCTCTGAAATGAAATGCTGTTCCTTATGCCTGGAATGCTCTTCCTCCACATCTCAGCTCAGATGTCACCTTTTCCAGGAAGCATGGCTAGGCTCTAGCAGGTGCCTCCTCCGGGCTCCTTCAGTTCCCTGGGATTCCCCATCACTGCCCTGACCATCTGAGTCATCAGTGCCTGTCCAACTCCCCAAAACGAGCTCTTTAAGCAGAGTCCAATCTTACTTACTCACTGCTCTGCCTCCAACACTGCCTTGTACCAAGTGGAACAAAAACTCTGCTATTCTAGAACCACTGGGGAATCTCATCCTAGTTCCACCACCCTCCTCTCCAGCTCCAGACCCTAACTCTGCTGCTCCTCAGCTATTCTAAACCCAGCTTAACTCCTGGATCCCCATATGCCCTTGCCGCTGCCCTCACTCCCTGGTTCCCCTCCGGCTACCCAGCCTTGCTCACTTTGGCAGCCGGGTACTCCGTCGCCAGTACTTGGGGTCGTGGGCGTCGAACCAGCCGAACGCAGACTCTAGCAGCTGGGGAATGGGTTAACAGTATGAGAACTAGCTTCCCCAGGAGAGCTGGCAGGGCAGGGTCTGAAGGATCCCTATCCCCCGACCACACTCACAGTCAGGCCACCCTTTGAGGGCATCCCCGAGGAGCTTACCTTCAGCAGGAGTCCCTTCATTTGGCCTCCAGTCCTGCGCTCTGGGGTCTCTCCCTCCCCTGAATGCCTCGTCAGGATGCCCACCATGTCTTCCATGAAGCTGTGCTGTAAGGGGGTCTGTCAGGGTCTAACCCCCAGCCTGCCCACCCCAGCCCTTTCCTCCTAGCACCCGCCTGCTCCTCCCGGTGTCCCACTCACCACAGACTTGTAGTGGCCTTCCTCGAAGCGCTGACTCACAGCTTGCAGGCTGCAGGGTCCTGGGTGCAGTTGCTTCCCATCCTGCCCACACTGCAAAGGGGGGAAGTCAGCAGGGCCGGTGCTGGGCCGGGCCCCGCCCTATCCTGCCTCCTGGGCCCTCCAGACCTGGGTGCACAGCAGCAGAGGGCCTGCCACCTTGGAGCTCAGCAGGCCCTGGAGCACCTGGCGCAGGCCCCCCTGGAGAGCTCCACTCAGGGCCTCTCGCCAACGGGGCTGTGTTGCCCCAGCGCACGGTCCACAGGTGTACAGCACTGAGTCTGGTAATCCTGAAAGGATCTCGTAGTCTTCATCTAGAACAGCCAGGGTGGGAAAGGAGAAAATGGTTTGGCAGATGTGACGGCTCCCAGCAGCCCCTTGGCTACTAAGGGCATTAAGCCCACCTGTCCTCTTAGGGCCTGTGGGGCGGGGAAGGAAATCCCACATGGCTGAGTACTCCCCCTACTCACCTGAGAGCCCCTCGCACTTGGCATGTACCCAGTGGTCACACTGTGCACACTGCATCATTTTGCTCTCGTAGTCGTTATCTTCATAGCAGCGTGTGCAGATCGGGCAGTAGTTTCCTGAAAGAGAAGAGAAGGGAGGGTCAGAGGGGTTGGGTACTATTTACCCCTCAGAGTCCCTGTTCAGGGGTAACCACACTTTGACTGCCACATGGTCTGCCTCCATTATGGCCCCATCCTGGGTCTCTACCATTCCCTACAAGCAGGTTGAGAATGAAGCCTCTCCTCTAACTCTGCAGCTCCAACACCTCACAAAGTGCAGGGTCTTGCTAAATGTGCTGCCTGAATGAGATTTTCAAACTACTCAATGGAGATGAGGTTTCAGAAGATACTTCAGAGACCAAGATGGTGGGTCCTAAGCCCTCCACTGCCACTGTCCTCAGAGAGGCTCTGCATCCGTTTTATACACTGGATGAACTTCTGAAGAAGAGTGTCCTGAACTGAAGAAACAGTCCCATGGCTGGATGGCAGAAAACCATGGGAAAGGAGTTTCTGTTCTAACTGCCTTTCTAGGGGCCTGGCCCGTTCCCCTGAGGCCCCCCAGGGCCCAGTTCCCCTGCCAGGTCCCCACCTTTCTCAAAGAGCTGGGTGCACCTGGGGCAGAGGCTGTAATCTCCAGACCACTCGACGTCCCAGTTCTTGCCTGGAGTTGCCCCACAGCTCTTACAGCGCACGCAGGCTGAACAGATCTAGGGGAGCAGGGTGATGTTAGGGGAAAGCCAGACACTGGGCTGGAGCAACATGAGGGGGGAGATGGGCGAGGAGGAGTGGAGGGTATGCAGGAAGTAGATGAGGAAGGACAGGCACAAGGACAAAAGATATGTAGGAGACAAGGAGGAAGGAGAAAGAGGAAGAGGAGAGGGGTAGGAGTGGACATTAGGCTAGAATAAGGGATTCTGAGCCTAGGAATATGAAATTCATGCGTTCCTAAAACCATTCCATACAGAATCTGTGTATAAATATCGTCTATGTGAAATTTTAGAAGAGGAAATATTATTTTAAAAATTCTCAAAAGAATCCTCAACCTTCCCCTCCTCCTGAGTCCTGGCCCAGAGCAAGTATGGGGGTGGTGGTGATACTGATTAGAACACCAAAGTAAAGGGTGTGGGCCTCATCTCTCACCCAGTGGCGCCGTTTGCGTGTGGCCCGGGTTGGGTAGCTGGGCCCCAGACAGGCTGGGTGGTAAGCATGGCGGCAGCGCTCACACTCCAGGAGGTGCTGCTGGATGAGGGACAGAGACAGCCATGGTAAAACCTACTGGCATCGGGATACTCCCTCCTCCATCCCTCCACCCATGCTAGGCTAGCCCCTGGTCCCAGACCTTGGATCCCCGGCCTTTGCGTCCACAGACATGGCAGAACTTGCAGCGACGGCAACACCAAGTGTCATGATGCTGGGGCAGGGGCCGCTCGGCCTCCTCCAGGCAGAATGGGTGGAAAGGGTCACAGCACACTTGGCAGAACACCAGCTAGGGGTGAGGGAGAGTGAATATTGGGCACAGCGTGAGGCTAAAAGGCCAGAGGATGAGAGCCCGCCGAGAGGACCTAAGAAATCAAGCAGAGACTTGGGAGTTTGTAGGAAAAGACAGAAACCCAACCTCATGCAGGCCTTTGCTGGCACATAGCAAGCACACCATTGGCGGTCCCCCTGGTACGGAAGTGAGCACACTCAGGCCACCCATCAGCCACACGTTCTCTAGGTCACAATCCTCCTGGAAGAAGAGAGGACACAGGATGAGAGAGCAGCCAGAAACACAACTCAGATCCACCCTTAAGCTCTGGGCTTCTCTGACATAACCACAAAGTTTCTTCCAACCACAGCCCTGCAACCTACCCCACTCAATGCCACACCTTAAAATCCACACGGACTCGGTGCACACCATCAGGAGACTTCTGTTTTCCAGTCCAGCCATTGGGAAAAGAAGCAAAGGGGCCAGGGGCCAATGCATCCTAGGAAGGGAAGGTAGTGGCGTCAGAGGATAACAGCCCCACCCTCAGTGTAGACTCCTCTCCTTACTGCCTTTTCCCTCAGTCTACTAGGCCCCACCTTTTGCCCAGATTTCACTTTGCTTTCCAGGTAGGCAAGGCCTGCCTTATCCCTCAGGGCCTGTCCTCTTGTGTGGACACACCACAACATTCATGCCTCATACAGGGCTTGGGGTTCTCGGAGTGGACTGTGCTGACCTTGTCAGGGCGCCTTCTGGCCTTGAGTTGCAACACAGGCTGCAGGGTGGGCTTGCGGGGCCGGCTCTGCTCTTCGGGTTCTGGCAATGGCAGCTCTAGGCAGGACACAAGGAACAGTGAGGTCCCTTCCCTCCCATGCCCCGTTCCCCCTCTTCTTTTTTTTTTTTTTTTTAGTTGGAGTCTCACTCCATCGCCCAGGCTGGAGTGCAGGGGCACTCTCACGAACACCCCAGCGTCGACCTGCTGTGTTTTGGGAATCCTTCCACCTCAGCCTTCCAAGTAGCTGGAACTACAGGCACACTACCACACCTGGCTAATTTTTTATTTATTATAGAGATGAGGTATCGCCAAGTTTCCCAGGCTGGTCTCGAACCCGCGAGCTAAGGTAATCTATGCATATTGGCCTCCCAAAGTGCTGGGATTACAGGCTGAGCCAGCGAGCCCCCCACCCCCCACTTCTTCTACAACCTCAAAATGTTACCTGAATCCCCAGAGCCTTCTTTTACTAACCAAAACCCATTGAGATGACTCGGTTTTTTCTGGATTGGAAAATACAATTTATTTAGAAAGTAAACTAGAAGCTGGGCTCTGTGGCTCATGACTGTAATCCCAGCACTTTGGCTGGTGGAGGTGAGAGGATTGCCTGAGCCCATGGGTTCGAGACCAGTCTGGCAACATGGTGAAACCTTGTCTCTACAATAAATAAAAAACTAGCTGGGCGTGGTGGCACACACCTGTAGTTCCAGCTACTTGG
Organism: Carlito syrichta; assembly: GCF_000164805.1. Lineage (NCBI taxonomy): Eukaryota > Metazoa > Chordata > Mammalia > Primates > Tarsiidae > Carlito > Carlito syrichta. Next base: position 28,964 of record NW_007067407.1, on the reverse strand, counting down.
AAGGCTGAAGTGGAAGGATCACCTGAGCCCAGCAGGTCAAGGCTGCAGTGGCTGTGAGCGTGCCTCTGCCCTCCAGCCTGAGACTCCGACTCAAAAGATAGTAAACTAGAGAGAGAGAGAGAGAGGAAGAATATTCACCTATCCGAGGCAGAGGAGGGAGCCAAGGCTTAGGAACACACAGCATGGCCAGAGCTCGGACAGCACATGGCCACACTATGGCTCAGTAAGGTAACAGCTAGGATGACTCCTAAGCCTTGCTCATCAAGCTCTCATATCAGATCTGCATGTCTACCTAAGACTGCTTCTTTCTCTGCCTTCAACCAACTTCTCCATCAGCCTGATAAGAGTCCTAAGTCTAAGAGCCTTGTCCCTACCACACAAAAGACACAGGACAGGTTGCTCAACAGAGAAAGCATCAAGCGATTCATACCATTTTCTCGGGGGGCCCGACGTCGGGGAGCAGGGGGACCCCCGGGCTCCGAGTCATCTGAGTCCTCGAAGATATCATAGGAGGGTCGCTGTTTGACGCAGCGCCGGGCTGACTTGCGCTGCAGTAGGAGGGAGTCCTGCTCCTCGGGCCCTGGGGGGGCCACCACCTCCTCCCGGGGCCCTCCAGCTCCCGCCCCCCGGCGTGGGCCTGGAGGGCCAGGGGAGGCCTCTGGAGATTCATCGGAATCCCAGGGCAACAGCGTCTTCACTATCGTCCGGCCTGTGGGAACAGGGGACTTGGTAGGATCTGAGCTCAGCCAGGGACATGAGACGGAGAAAAGCCAAAAAGAAGTGAGGCAGAAGAGAATGAATATGGGGAAGACGAAAGCTCACGATGGAAAAGACAAACAAAGGTACTGAGTAGCAAAGATAAGGGAGAAGAGCAGAGAAACACGGTTTCCTGTATATTACAAATCTAAGTAAGGTTTTGTGAAGAAATGTTCCTTAAACTCTGTTACCTTTTTTAGCCAGCCGTTCCATCTTCCGAGCCTCTATTTTGTCACACTTCCGGTATCTGGGGAGGGGAGCAGCACGTCACCAGGGTAGGGGACAGGTGGTCTGGGGGAAGAGAGGAAGCTCTCCACAGGGATGCCAATCCCACCGCTCTGGCTGGGCAAAAGAGGAGCGGGGCGGGAAGCCTCGGTGACTGACAACCATGGGGGAAATGGAGGCCAAGCCCCAGCTACTCACACACAGCACTGCTTCTTGGTGTTGGGGCCCCCAAACTTGGGCTTGTCCAGGCAGTTGACACAGGACCCACAGTCCTGGACACGTAAGCAGCCCCGACAGTGTCCACACCGAGCCATCCGCATCTTCTTGCCGTGGTGGGAGGGCAGTGAGCGCCGGGGTGTGTGGACCAGGGTCCCTACAGACCCTGTAGGCTCTGAGTCTCCCCCAGGTCCTGATGACTCCATCTTTCCCCGCCGGGACCGTGATGGGACACTCTCAGTCTCAGACGCTGACGATGTATCTATCGCAGCAGAAAGAAGGGGATGAAGTCACAACATCTACCTCACGTCCCTGCTGTCCACAGATCCCATCCCATCAGGCCCCTGGCTCCCACCTTCCCACAATGACAGGTTCCAGGTGCCCCTAAGCCAACTTGCTTTGTCTATGGGCCAGTGCTCCAACCCACCTGCCACCTTCCTCCAAGCACACTGGCTTCTCTTTCTCCCGGGCTCTTAGGACGTACGCTCAGCCCGCCATCTGACATGGCTGTCAAGTCTCCCCACAATACAGCCCCCCTCACCTTCTGTGGCGAGGTCCTGCCGATCCCGGAGAGGAAGGGCACTGAGGCGAGGGACATCTTCCGGCACCATGGCCCGAGCCTGACCCAGGGCCACAGCAGCATGACGACAGACGTGCTTGATGCGGGGGCCTTGCACAGGGGACTCGGGGCCCTGGGGGAAGACAAACCAGGAACACGTGTGTGAGGCTGCTCCTCGTGCTCCTGTCGCCCTACTCCTCCAACCAGCCTTCTTTGGAGGGCCCTCCTCCCGCTGCATACCGAGGGTCTCTCTCTCTTAGCTTCCATCGATTCATCTTCAGACCTGACAGAACTTCTGTCTGAGATCTGCTTGACAGGCCCCATGACCTCCTCCATGTGCCCTCCAGGGCTGGGCTGGTAGGGGAATAAACAGGGTCAGGGGCTGGAAAGTGAGGAAAGATGGGGACAGGGAACAGCACAGGGAAGGAACACAGGAAGCTGGGGTGAAAAGGTTCTGAGGGTCTCCTGGAATGCTGAAGTGACTAGGGAGGCAGGCAGTTAAAGGGCTGCAGAGAACCGAGGCTGGGCTGACTGCGTGCAGGGACCAGGCCAAAGCATCATGCTCACCGGCATCAAAGACGCCACCTTCTGCTGCTGCTGCTGATCAATCTTGAAGAGTTGTACTTTGGCTCTCTTGAGAAGGCTGAACATTTTCTCCTCTACCCCAGACAGTGGTAAGGAACCCAGGCCTGCGATCCGGGCTTTTTCCAGTGGTGCCATCTGCTGTGGGGAGGGTGGTGGCTGCAGCTGTAACTGTGGTTGTAGCTGTGACTGCTGTGGTGGTAGTGCCTGGGGCAGTAGCTGGGTTTGCAAGGCCTGTATGGGCTGCTGTAGCTGAGCCTGAGGCTGCTGACCATTGCTCAGAGCTGGAGCTCCAGGAAGAGCCTCGGCTTTAATAGGCGTGGCGACCACAGGGGTGAATCGAGGCAGGCTGAGGTGGTTGGTGCGGCCCACTGCCCGTGGCTCAGGCTCAGCTGGAGAGTCATCGGCAGGAGGAGGCTCTGGCTCAGGGGCCTCAGAAGCCCCAAGAGGAGGAGTAGTAAGCACCGATTCGTAGATTTTCAGGTGGGCTTCGCTTGGGGTAAACTGAGGGGCCCGAAGGAGTAGGGGCC